>NW_006991846.1:207628-290309 GCF_000164805.1 Carlito syrichta | reverse complement strand
GCCGCGGCCCCGGTGGTCCCGGCGGCGGTTTTGGGACCCCGAGGTTGGCCCCGAGCGCCGTGGCGCAGGGGCCCTCGGTGGCGGTCCGGGGGCGATGCTGTTGGCATCCTGGGTGGCCCGGGTCCCGCGGGCGGTGGCGTTTTCCCTAATGGCGCTTTGAGTCGCTGTTAGGGGAGGTGTGTTCGGTGTGCTAGAGTGGGCGCGTCCGGAGTGTGGTGAGAGCCTTCCTTCTTCTGATGCAGGATTTTTCTAATTTAGCGACTTTATGGACCACGGGCTCTAAGCCTCCCAGGTATACTGGATGAGGGCCCCCTTAATGGTCAGCCATAAGGAGCTGTTTTAAACGACCTTTCTGCTGACCGTGCCACAACGTCCAAGCTACTGACCAAGGAGCTTTCAAATCATTTTTGTTGAAAACCATACCAGGCGTAAGGCAGAGTTACTGTTTTTTCCCACACGTGGGATTTTTGAGGAAGTAGTGTTTGTCTTTGGGAAGACGAACATACGTTTAAAGATTTTTCTTACTATTAGCTGAAGAGTACAGTGAGGTGGTAGTGGTGGTGCTTTCTGTTTTGAGAGCACCAAGGATCTGGTTTTTCATCATTGCACTTTTGGTTTCCAGGAGACTTAATGTTTCAGTCTGCGGGTATCATTTTGTGGCCTCGTTTTTTTTTTTTTTTTTTTGTTTTGTTTTGTTTTTTAAATGTTAGAGCTACAGAGTTCCAGAGCTGATATAGTTCACTCGGGGTGAGAGAAGGATGAGAGATGCGTTATGTTTACTGATAAATGTAGTTTCTTTCTTTCTTTGTTTTTTTTTTTTTTTTTTGAGTTGGAGTCTCACTCTGTCGCCCAGACTGGAGGGCAGTGGCCGCGCCCGGCCACCGCAGCCTCGACCCGCTGGGCTCCGGCGATCCTTCCGCCTCCGTCTTCCAAGTAGCCGGAATTACAGGCATGCGCTACCACGCCCGGCTGATTTTTTGATTTATTGTAAAGATGAGGTCTCGCTGCCCAGGCGGGTCTCGAACCCGCGGGCTCAGGCAATCCACTCACCTCAGCCTCCCAAAGGCGCGGGATTACAGGCTGAGCCACCGAGCCCAGCTAAATGTAGTTTCTTAAACAGTTCCTTTCTTTCTGTACCTCATGTTACTACGGTCTCTTTCTATACCTTCGTTAGGCAAGACTCAGGGACTAAAATTGTGAGGAGGAGTAGAGGTGGTGAATAAACTATCCTTGGGTCCTCCAGAGCCAGGGTTCTCTATTTGCATTCAAGAATTCATCCAACTGTGGACCTAAAATATGAAGAAAATGACTTCAATTAAAAAAAAAAATACTATATGCTAAGTGCATTACAACGATACAAAATAATACAATATGACAGCTATTTATATAGCATTTGCTCCTCAAGGAAGTTGGCAAAAATATAAAGATAAAAAATTTGAAGACCATGTATATAGCCTTTAAATTGTATTAGGTATTATAAATAACTTAGAGGTCACTTAAAGTATATAGGAGGATGTGTATAGATTATATGCAAGTACTGTGCCATTTTTATAAGGGAGTTAGCCATCCCCTGGAATCAATCACCCAGAAATACCAAGGGACGACTGTGATTTGATTTGACATTTTGGGTTTTTTTTTTTCCTTTGCTACTGATGGTTAGAAAAGTTGCCTGAGGACACTAATAATATTGGACATATTCTGGGTAGTGTCCATCATTTCAAGTTGCAGTGCCTTTGTGTTTGGTCATTTATCTTGCATCATATTTTCGCGTTCCTGTTTGAAATAGTTATTCTCCAAAGATATTTGCATCTTGGCTGTTCTTTAAATTACTTCATTTTGGGAGGGGGGGATGTAACTTTTTTTAGTATTAACAGTTTTTAAAAAATTGTTTTGGTTATGAAACTAAAGTTGGTTTCTCTCTTGAAATGAAATAAGAAATGAAAAAAAAAATTTCTTTTTTTCTTGCAGAAAAGTCCACCATACATTTTCTCACCAATTCCATTTCTTGGGCATGCCATAGCATTTGGGAAAAGTCCAATTGAATTTCTAGAAAATGCGTATGAACAAGTAAGTTTTCCAAATAATTAGCGGAAAAGAAACTACTTTCAATAAGTCCTTCTTAAACTTTTTAAAGTGGGAGAACATTTTAAAATAATTTTATCATGCATATACCCAGTATAGGAAACATAGAATTGAAGCTGCTCTAGTTTAAGAGATGGAAGGGTCTTGGAGATACCTTCCCTTATAGCTGCTGGCATGGGGAGTCTTTGAGGCATTACTAAGGAAACCTGTAGTTCTGGCAACTGTGGTTTAAAAACCACTGTTCTTAATTTTGTATTCACTGATTGTAGCTAAAACTGATATTAATTAATCCTCATTTTTCTTAACCATGCATCTCTGGGATACTCTAACCTGCTTTATACATGTTCTGTGACTTTGCAGTCCACTTGGATGACCAGCATGACACCATAGCCACTCTAATCTTTGCTTCTCTTCTCTCTAATAAGCTTTCCCGTACCAGTTCAGCCATTTACTTCATAGTCCCAGTTTGGACTTGTCACTCTCAACTGTTTCACCTTCACAATATACCGTATTTTTAGACCACACCTTCTGGTTTGCTTGTGCGGTTTTTTCTATAATAAACATTCATTTACTCCATTAGTTCTTCTTTTCCACTGCCCCATTTACTTTCTCCTGATTTATCAGACTTTTTTCTTCGTTTTCCTTCTTTTTCACTGGGTCTGTGGTCCATTAGTTACACTCTTGCCAATACTGTACCTTAAATCTCCTTGCCTTTGGATCTTTTCGTTGTGCTCAACTGGCAAAACTTCAGTGTTGGAGGAAACCACTTATTTTCCTTCTTCTTACACTAGATTAACATCTTTTAATTTTATGATTGCCTACCTTAAACAAAATTTGAATACTGCTCAACAATCCTGTGAAATTCTTGTGACTGGCTTTTCCACTTACCACATTGACTAATTCAAACCTTCTCTTTTCTAAATATCTGAATCTTTCTACCTTTCCATCAAAGCAGGTAACTTTTTTCTTCCTCAGAGTGATTAAAAACCATCCAATGGTGGGAACTTCCTCATGTTCTCAATTTCAAACTTAGAAACCTGCTTATATTTATATAATCTTATTCCTTTTTTCTTGATTACAGTAATAATTATAAAACACTTTGTGCCAGTATTTAGTGCATTACAAAGATTATCTCCCTGAAGCTCCACAAACACCCACCCCTTCAGATATATCCATTTTATAGATGACAAAACTGAGAAGCAGAGAGGTCATATAATTTCTTCTTGAGCTCGCTAGTAGATAGTGGTCACACCAGGGTGGTCTGATTTCTGAGCCTGTGATTTTAATGATGATAATAATAGGAAGCAAGTCATTAAGGTTATGTAAGCCAAGGCACTCTTCTCTGCCCTGTGTCTACAATTTACTTATAATTTACTTTTAATCTTGATAGGAGCTCTGTGAAGGAGGTACTCTTATTATCATTTTATAGGTGAGGGAAACTAAAGCACAGAGAGGTTAAGTTCTCTGACTCTAGGTCCAAGATCACACAGCTAATAGGTGGAAGAGCAGGGATTTGAACCCAAGCAGTCTGCCTCCAGAATCTCATACTGTAGCTCACTATATTTTACCACTTTGATTTCATTTATATTTTGCTGAACTCTCCATCCCTCTCTTTTTTCTTAGGAACCTTATGCTGTTATTTCCTTCTCAACTGAATTTTCCCCTTTTTCTCTGAAAAGTTCTCAGATGTCACCCATTTGAAACTTCCTTGGTATGACTTATGAGGTCTGTATTGTGTGGTCTAGGTGATGCCTCAGGCTCAGCTCTTATCTCCTCCTTCCTGTCTTTTTCTCTCTTTGGGACTTTTGTGCATGTTTGGTTACCAAGCGAACTCCCACTCATTCTTCGGTCTCAGCTCAGGTGTCTCTTCCTCTCTTAGGTCTTCCTTTATAGGTTCTCGCACCACAGAGTATAATACTTTCTTTTGTATAATACTTGTCACATTGACAATTTTACATTTGTTAATGTGATTTTTTGATTAATTGGTATCTTTTCCAATAGACTAAGTTTTATGTATCAGGGGCAGTATTTTTGTTCAGATTATATCCTCAGAGCCTAGTCTTCAATAATAATGAGAAGAATGCAAGGAAAAGCATTTAACACCTAACCAGAGTAACCAAAAAAGAAAATGAAATTATTCAGTGTAGGTGAGATAGTTGTAAAAATGATTACTAAATACATTTCCAGTGTGTTCACATAGCAAGTACTATAGAAAAGGTCAGATTCTTTGACTACTGTTGTTTGTTTTTACCAAAGGAAGAAAACCACTGCATTCTTAGAGAAGTTCATTGCAGAATTATCTATAATAAGAAAATTTGACCAATATGCCCAATAGGGAAAGAGCAGTTGGGTAAATTAATATTGTGATGTCCATGTAAACTATAGAAAATATTTTCAATATGAACAGTGAAAAAAGCAGAATTAAAAGTTGTATTTATACTTCTTTTGCAACTGGGTGGACATAATTATAAATTTGGACAAAGACAGGAGTAGTGGGGACTATGGCAGGATGAAAAAGAAGGTTCATGTATGTTTTATTTTTTCAACAGTGTATTATTCTGTGATTAAAAGTATCTTAGTGCTGCATAATTTTTGATAACATGGTTGTGGCCACTCTCTCTTCAGTATGGACCTGTATTTAGTTTTACCATGGTTGGCAAGACATTTACTTACCTTCTTGGGAGCGATGCTGCTGCACTGCTTTTTAATAGTAAAAATGAGGACCTGAATGCAGAAGATGTCTATAGTCGTCTTACAACACCTGTGTTTGGGAGAGGAGTCGCATACGATGTGCCTAATCCCGTAGGTGACACTGTTATTATGAAGAAAGACAAATCTGTGTTTTAATAGTTACAGCTAATAGTGTGATATTGTACATTTAAAATGCAGAAAGTTTATTCTTTGGTTCAAAAATCTGAAGACTCATGAAACATTTAAAAGAAGAAAAGCCATGGGTAACTAATAAGGAATGAGTATTTTCTTTTGTAGTTGCTGGCATGGATTAAGCAATTTTAAAGGGTTTCCTATTCAAAGAAATGGGATCAATGATTACTTAGCATATTGGGATTTAATTTAAGAAGGGTAGCAAGAAAATCCCATTATTTCATGAAAATATTTCCTACCTACCCATTTCTGCCTCAAATTCTAGCATGAGAACTGTTTTGAGCTAGAGATTGCTGACTTGAGAAGTTCTTTAATGCAGCTACTTTAGGTGTGGGGTATATTTGTGTGTGTTTCCCCCATTTTCAAATATTAAAGTGTTATAAGTTGATATAGAAAATAGATAATTAGCCCAGCTGCTTGGTATAAATGTTGGCTGTCTATATGACACACTTAATCCAGTACCCTAATATAGCAGTTAAAAGTTGAGATTAAATGTTGTTTCTGGGGACGGGGGATAATCCAGTACCCTAATATAGCAGTTAAAAGTTGAGATTGAATGTTGTTTCTGGGAACGGGGGAATGAATGTTCTCAAGATCGTAAGAAAGGACCTGGAAAATCCGTTTGCTCAGATACATCTATTCATTTTTTTAAGACAGCTTATTAGACTTTTAAAATACAAATCCCCATAAGGGTTAAAACCATTTGTTGTTTTAGCATTACATAGTTGTAATGGCTTAAATGGATCTTATGATAAAACAAAAATGTGTTTTAATGCTGTACACCCTTAATATTTTTAAGGTTTTCTTGGAGCAGAAGAAAATGTTAAAAAGTGGTCTTAACATAACCCACTTCAGACAGCATGTTTCTATAATTGAAAAAGAAACACAAGAATACTTTCAAAGTTGGGGAGAAAGTGGAGAAAAAAGTAAGCAAAATGTTTTACATTTGCTCTAATATGTCTTCTTTTCTGTGAATAGAAATCTAGAGTATGTATGCATGTAGCATATATAAAACAAACCATAATGTATGTAAACTACCTTGCATTTAATGGATGAAACATGTTATGACTACCATAGAGCTGTAATTGAGAATCCAGTCTTTACACTGGACTGCAGTAAGTATTGCTTTCAGAGGCAATTGCTCTGCCTATAGTAGGAAGTAACATCTGTCCAAAGGGTGGTAGGATTCAGGGCAGCAGGTCACCACATTCTTACTCTGGCCTTTAGCTTCTATAAAAGGTCCAGAAACTTTATTTTTATTGCACTTAAAGATGGTGTGATATATTTTCTAACCATACAATAAGATGAAATGTAAATTAGAATACCAGTTTAATAGATACATGTGGGACACATTATAGCACCAAGAAGACCAGAATATTTGCTGACCTTCATTTTATTGGCAAATCTAATTGGGAAGCCAGATGATAACTGGAAGTTTATTTGGTGAATGTGGCATTAAACAATGGGGAATTAATTGGATAATTTTTATGACTTAAGTGTCATCAAAGTATACTTGCCTGATACATCTGTCTCCAGTGGTGGGATATATAAGTTGGTGACTAGTTACAGTTTCCTTTTGTATCTAGCTGAGAATTTAGTTTTTAGTCCTGATCTTCCTACGTTTGAGCTGGGAAATAATCTGATTATCAGTTGTTGGACTGCCATTCCTTGGGATGTATTGTCCTCATATGCACTATAAATAAGCTTTTTGTTGATTTTGATATGCTATGATCTGGGAATTGGATAACAACATTTACTTTTATCTTCATTTTAGGTTTTGAGATGCCTTTGTAGCATCTGTTTTGGCTGTCTAGAGGGGCAAGGTGCATCCCATAATTTGGTTTATTGCCTCTCTTCAGTGTTGTACCTAGCCACATAGCTGTCTATAGATTTTTTTGATTATATGAATAGGATCTTGTTTGCAAGTTTTTCTTCTCAATTTTCCTTTACTTTTTGGAAATAGTAATGAGAATGATCTTCTCTCCTCCACAGATTTGTTTGAAGCTCTTTCTGAGCTTATAATTTTAACAGCCAGCCATTGTTTACATGGAAAAGAAATCAGAAGTCAACTTAATGAGAAGGTGGCACAGTTGTATGCAGATTTGGATGGAGGTTTTAGCCATGCAGCCTGGCTATTACCAGGTTGGCTGCCTTTGCCTAGTTTCAGGTATGGATGAAGAAAGTATTACACTTGGTTGCTTAATTTGTATAATTGCTATAGTGTTGGTATACTATGCCTTAACAAAGACAAAAATTGAACAGTTAAAACATACAAATTGGGAAAGATTATGAATCTCTATTCTTCTATAAGAATTTAAGACATTTTCTTTATATAGTGAGCTTATTTAAAGTACATTTTAGTTTATTAAAAGGGTGATCTATGGTCTCTCTAGTCTATTATTTTAAAGCCTACTTATCTCACATATGCATACTTAGGAGGGTCTCTGAACTACCTAAAAGTGGCACATTCCTTTTCTAAGCACTTGTTTGAAAGTCTTTAATGGTTTTGTAGTGTATTGTGAATTTTCTTTCTTTTGAATATTTGTGCCTTTACTTAATTTTCTGTCTCTTTATGCCGGCTGTACTATGATTTTCTTAAGGGTAGGAACCATCTCTGATACAAGAAATATTGCTCTTAGGACTCACTGTCTTTCATATCATTAGGCTTTCTGTACCTTTGTTGATTCATTTGTATTCGGTTAAGAGATAGGAGGAGTTAAATTGTTACTCCATTTTCCTTCTATTTCTGCCCCCTCTAATGAGTTACAGAATAAAAGAGGGGTGAGTAGATGGGAGAGCCAAGAGAAGTTCTCTAAAGTTCTCTGGAACTCATCATACCTTATATATGAAAGGAGCGTTATAGTTTCAAAATATTGTTGTATGTATTAGACACCCAGAGCAGTCCTTGGTCTATAGTGGAGTCTCCATTAATGTGTATCGAACCTTTTTCCATCTGCCCTATCTCTAGGATAAAGTCAAAAATTTTAAGCTTGGTATGATAAGCCCTTCACAGTCTCACCCAGTGTTTTTCTGTTTTACTCTTTTTTTTTTAATTTAAATTTTTTTATTTTAAAGATGTGGGGTACAATTCAGAGTTAGGTATACAAATGTTCATTATGTAGGTACCCTTGTTGATAAGGTGTGACCCCTTCACTTTCCCAGGCAGACTCCCACTACTGCCAATCCCACTTCCCCACCCCCCTTCCGGCAGTTTCCTTCTACTGCCAATCCTTTTTTATAGTCTTATAGTAATTGTTTATGGTCTGGTTATGAGTGACAACATGTGATACTGAGATTCTATAATACTGAGTGATCTTTCACAGAAAGAACTGAGTATCACATGTTCTCACTCATAAGTGGACCTTGAACAATTGTCATATAATACTGAGTGATTTTTCACAGAAACAAAAAACTACGTACATCCAGGTTGCTGTGAAGTTCATGATTTTGTTCTTCTTTATGGCTGCGTAATATTCTGTCGTGGATATCTACTACATTTTTTTTAATCTAGTCCTTTTTCGATGGACAACACAGTTGGTTCCATGTTCTTGCTACTGTGAACAATGCTGCGATAAACATACGTGTGCAGGTATCTTTTTTATAGAGTGATTTGAGTTCTTCTGGGTATATTCCCAGTGTGGGGGGATTGCAGGATAGTATGGAAGGTCGATTTTTAGATCTTTCGGGAATCGCCACACTGTTTTCCACAGAGGCTGTACTAGTTTCCACTCCCACCAGCAGTGTAGAAGTGTTCCCTTTTCACTGCATCCTCTCCAGCATCTGTTGTTTTTTGTTATTGATGATAGCCATCCTGACTGGAGTTACATGGTTATCTCAGTGTAGTTTTAATTGCATTTCTTTGATGACTAGTGAGTCTAAGCATTTTTTCATGTATCTGTTGGCTGCTCATTGTCTTCTTTTGAGAACTGTCTATTCATATTTTGCCCACTTTGTAATGGGGCTGTTTTTTTCTTTTCGGTACGTTTGAGTTCCTTGTAGATCCTAGATGTTAGGCCTTTGTCAGACATACTGTTGGCAAATATTTTTTCCCAGTCTGTAGGCTCTCTGTTCTCTTGATGGTTTCTTTGGCTTTGCATAAGCTTGTCAGTTTGATGAGGTCCCGCTTGTCTATCTTATCTCTTATGGCATATGCACTTGGGATTTTGATCAGGAATTGGTTGCCAGTTCCACTTTCCATAAGGGTGTCTCCTGCATTTTCTAAGGTTCTTATGGTTTGTGGTTTCACATTTAGCTCTTTGATACATGTAGGGTTGATTTTTGTGTATGGTGATAGGAAGGGGTCTTGTTTTAATCTTCTGCATGTAGTCAACCGTGTTTTACTCTTAGCACCTGATTTAACCAGATAATTTAATTCACGTTCTCAAATCAACCTTATGTTTTCCTGTATTCATACTGTTAAGCTTCAACATCTTCCTGTCGGTACATATAATGTCAGTTGATTCTCAATAAAGGTCTTGTAAATAAGCAGAGCAGGAGTTTTTATTAGAAGGCTTGATTGAAGTGGATGCTTAGGAATCATTGGTTTTAAATCCTAGCTCCAGTGCTATCTAGCTGTAAATTGAGGTTAATATTATTTGCCTCACAAGAAGTGGGTAATTCATGTAAAACACTTAATGTAGAATCTGCTACATGGGGAGCATCCTAAATATTTAAAGGTAAAATTTTAGGAGTTGAAGCTTGTTTTCTGAATCTACTAGATTTTGCCCCCTGAAAAATTATGCTGTATTAGAAAATGGAAAGTTGAGTCAAATCCTGTAGAAGAACCAGAGTGACTCTCCTGCTTTAAGACTTAATTTGGTGTTAAAATTAGAATCTCATGTTAATTCAAGTATTGTACTTTATGCTGAACTAGAAAATGCATCTAAATCTTGCTTGTTTTAGGCCTATAGTTTGAACATAGGTAATGTATTAGGAATCTGGAATATATATATTAAGACACAGTTCTTGCCATTGGGGACTGTGGAAATTTTTAACATGGCTTATTTTTTTTTCTTGGTTCTGATTTTTAAAAAAATTGTTTTAGAGTCATTCAAGTTTGTTAAATAAGGTTGCTTTATGCTAGGTCTTGGTTCTCAAAATGAATTTGATCTACATTATATTGCTTTATTTTAAAAAATCATTTTTATCTTTGGGTTACAGACGCAGAGACAGAGCTCATCGAGAGATCAAGAATATTTTCTATAAAGCAATCCAGAAACGCAGGCAGTCAGAAGAAAAAATTGATGACATTCTTCAAACTTTACTAGAGTCTACATATAAGTAAGAGCTGTTCAGATCACCTATTAAACTGGAACGGGAAATTTCACATTAAAACATAGCTAAATAGTATTTTCAGTTTTAAAAATGATGTTGGCAAAATAAGTTGATAACTTAGACCTTTGGACTTTTCAAATTGTTGAGATATAAATTACTGGGATTGCATGTTTTCCTATAATCTCAATGACTGGGCATGGTGAAAGTTTAATAAACTAATGAAGCTTTCATATTCAAAGTCATGTTTTCTACTGGTCTGTCTTTTCCCTAAAACGAAAAATAAAAACTCTGAATTGTGGTAGACAAATGCAAGAGACTACTGTACCCCAAAAATGTATTCATTATGATACTTTATGTAAAGCTTGAGGTGTGAAATGTATCTACTGAAATGTTAAATATGTGTGTATGGTTCATTCCTTAGGGATGGGCGTCCTTTGACAGATGAAGAAGTAGCAGGGATGCTTATTGGACTACTATTGGCAGGGCAGCATACATCCTCAACTACTAGTGCCTGGATGGGCTTCTTTTTGGCCAGAGACAAAACATTTCAAGAAAAATGTTACTTAGAACAGAAAACAGTCTGTGGAGAGGATCTGCCTCCTTTAACTTATGACCAGGTTTGTTGGATTTTTCCATTTCATTGCTACCTTAAACTTTGAGTATCTGTGGCTAATTTTTAGAAGGAACAGTTAGAGGTTTTCTACATACTTGCTTAAACAGATTATCTTCTCTATTTTTAGCAAATTCCCCATAACCTTACCTAAAATATCCAAATGTTAATGCTTTTTGTTGTTAAACTTTATCAGATATGTTTCATGTTGATGCCTTAGAGATCCTTGGGGATTTTGGTCCTCTGTTTCAAAGTCTGCCTTCCATAGATAGAGGATATTATGTATGTGCTGTGTGTATCAAGTGCAGAGCCTCCGAATTACTTAGAATTCTGCATGTCCATAATGACCTTTGCAAGAGTAGAGACTTGGGTAGTGGAAGATAAAGGGGACTAGAAATTTATAAATACTATACCCAGCATTCACTGCACAACTTGATATTTCCTCTTAGAAACAAACCCTGGTCCTATATTCTTCCTGTTATCTTTTTTTTGGTCTTTTATTAATGTGTTGTCCTACATTGATTTTCAGATGTTAATTATATTCCGGGGACAGATCCTATTTTGTCATAGTGCACAGTCCTTTTTATATGTTGCTTGATTCAGTATTTTGTTGAGGGTTTTTGTATCTATGTTCATGAGGCATATTAGCTCCAGTTGATATTGCCACCTCAAATACCTGCAATGTTAAACACTTTCTGCCAGTTGTTTTTGACTGGCTCCTCTAGTAGTAGTTAGGCTTGCTTTTCACAGCTACTGTAGTTGCAGTGCTGTCTATTCAGCATTTGTCTTGGGAGAGGAGGAGGAGAAAAGTACACTACCACAAAGCTTGCTCATCTCATCAAAATTCAGGTTTCTTTTTCTCGACTTAACTCCTTATATTGTTGTAAGCCTTTGGTTAATTTTCTGGAGTTTTGAGAAAGTTAACACTGAGTTTTTTGCTAATGTTCTCATTTTTGGGGGAAGTGACTTTTTATAGGTCTTTACTGTGCCATTCTTCGGGATGATTGCCTCTCTTCCTGTTATCTTGCGCTTCCTTTTTCCCCTTGTTGACTGAGGACAGTGATAGAGCATGATAATCTCAGCCACCCTGTACTTTTATCCAGAATGCAAGCTGGCATCTACTAACCAAGAAGATAAACTATTTTTTTGGTTCTGTGGAAGTATGTTAAATATATATAAAAATCAGGAAATGCTTTCTCTTTTTAGCTCAAGGATCTAAATTTACTTGATCGCTGTATAAAAGAAACATTAAGACTTAGACCTCCTATAATGACCATGATGAGAATGGCCAAAACTCCTCAGGTGAGTGTCTTGGCTAGATCTCCCTTTTGCACCTCCAGTTTTTACTTATCAAAAAGAGGAATAGAATATCACGAAAGATAATTTTTTGATTTAAAAAGTGGAATAATCTTCCCTTCTAAATACTCAATTTTTCATATTCTAGATATATATTTTTACATAATTGCAGATAGTATATACATGCTAATTTATTTATTTAAATGATATTTTGTTATAGAGATGTGGGGTACAAGGGAGGATTTACTATATAAGGTGAAGGTGAAGGTTGGGCTTCTGACTGGCCCTTAAACTTCTCCTGATAGAGGACCAGGTATACTTGTGTTGTCACGTGCCCCCCTACATGCTAATCACGCTCTGCATTTTTATTCAACAGTTGGGTTTTTCAAATGAAAGTATTTTGTTTTCTTGGTTTTAAATTAAAGTAACATGTTTTGTTGTAGAAAATTCTAATAGTATAAATCAGATTGTGAAAGGCTCCCTGAAGTTCCAGCCCTAACTCCAAGACTTTTTAAGTATGATTTATGTACTGCATACTTCCAATCTAACATTGGCTCCCTTGGAAATTGTCTTGAGTTAAAATATTTTTTAGTTGGCCTGTCATCTAGCCAGTTTTTAAATATAGGTACACATGGTTCTTGACTTTCTTACAGTTTTTCAGCATTATAATTGGTTTATCAGGATGTAACCCCATCGTAATCTTAGGAGCAACTGTATATCTTATGTATATTAATGCTTTATTGCACAACGATCTGTTGGGTAGCATATTTTAAAATTCTCTAATGAGATGTATTGCTTTCATTTATAGACTGTGGCAGGATATACCATTCCTCCCGGACATCAGGTGTGTGTTTCTCCCACTGTCAATCAAAGACTTAAAGACTCATGGGTAGAACGTCTAGACTTTAATCCTGATCGCTACTTACAGGATAACCCAGCATCAGGAGAGAAGTTTGCCTATGTGCCATTTGGAGCTGGTAAGATGATCACATTTCAGATTTGAAATGTTTGTGCTAGTATTTGTCCCTGCAAAATAATAATCCATGCGTATTTTATTTATAGATATCCCTCCCTTTCCTCATAGGGACATTCCTGCAAACTTTCGTAGAAGTAGAATCTTTGTAAATTCGAAAAAAATATTTGTACTAAATGGTATTATTCTGTGAATCATTATATAATGTTCAATTTTTAAAAATTGGTCATGTGTGGTGATGCACGTCTGTGATCCTAACTACTCAGGAGGCTGAGGCAGGAGGATGTCTTGAGCTTGAGAGTTTGAGGCTATAGTGACTAAGATTGTGCCACTGCAGTCCAGCCTGGGTGACAAGAGTGAGACTCTGTCTCTAAAAAAACTTAAAAATAAAAAAAAAATTAAAGCTTTTCTGGATTATTTGTCAACATCTTGGCTCTCTGTAAATATCCTTATGATAAAATGGTCTTTAAATATGAGCAGGTTGTGTATAGGTTTGCAAACTTCATTTCCAGTAAGATCCTAAGATAATTTAGGTAGACCTTGTTCCTCCCATAATTCATCTGTTAGTACTCTGTAACAGATTAAACTGTAGTCTATGACTTTGGTCTTTCCAAACGGATCATTTAAGTGATAGATGACTTTTTTGCCATTGTTCACACTTTTTCTACATATTAAGGAAAGTATAAAGTCCTTTGGGAACTTCAGATCTTAACCTCATTTAAGAAGTAAATTTAATATGGTGGTATATATGTAAAAGTCACAGATTGTAAACAATTAGAGTGGCATTTAGCTCTGTAACCCAAATTCTTCCCCAAAGAAGAATCATTCCTAAACTGGGAATTGTCTGGCTTCTACTTGTATTTCACTGGAAATGGGTTGTGGGTTGCTCAGTTATTTTATATGCAGCTTGTTCCATTTTTAGACAAGTGTCATTGTTAGACCTATATATTAAGGCTGAAATATGTTTCCTTATAACATCCCATTTATGGTTATCTATGTCTCTGAAGTTATACTGTATATCTGTGAGATGTTTGAGTGCAGATATAATGTATCTTCCGTCTTTTTTTCAGTCATTGTATTAGTTCCCAAGGACTTCCATTACCACAGCCTAGGTGGCTTAAAATGGTAGAAAGTTACTATCTAGACTTTTGGAGGATGGAAGTCTGAAATCAAGGTGCTTCCAGGCCCACATTCCCTCCGAGTTTCTGCAAAGGAATCCTTCCTTACCTCCTGCTTCTGGTGACTCTTGGCAGTCCTTAGTCTGTACCTACATCACTACAGTCATTGCCTCTGTCTTCAACAGGCTTCTTCTTTATGGTGTCTCTGTGTCTTCATGTGGCCTTCTAGGACACTAGTTATTAGATCTAGGGCCTGCCATATTAACTCAGCATGATTCATCTTAATTAATTACATATACAAAGATCCTGTTTCCAAATGAAGTAATATTCTGAGGTTCTAGGTGGGCTTGAATTTTGGGGAGAGGATATCCAATTATCACGTTAAATATTTTCTTAAATATCTCCAATTTATTGATCCATTCTTTTACTTTTATGCTGTTTATGTTGGTGCATGTAGTTTGTAGGTCACTCTTTTTTTTTTTTTGAGTCAGCATTTCACTATGTCGCCCCAGGCTGGGGTGCAGTGGCACACTCATGGCCACCACAGCCTCGACCTGCTGCACTCAAGATGATCCTTCTGCTTCAGCCTTCCAAATACCTGGATCTATAGGTGCGTGCCACCATGCCCAGCTAGTTTTTAAATTTATTGTAGAGACAAGGTCTCACCATGTTGCCCAGGCTGGTCTCAAACCTGTGGGCTCAGGCGGTCCTCTTGCTTCAGCCTCCCAAAATGCTGGGATTACAGGCTTGAAGGTCACTCATTTTCATAACATTACATTTTGTGAATCATCAGAATTTATCTATGTTGATTCAATTAGGATACTTCTAGTTTGTTGCTATTAATAATCATCCTTTAGGCCCAGGCATGGTGACAAATGCCAGTAATCCCAGCACTTTGGGAGGCCATGGTGGGAGGATCGCTTGAGGCCAGGAGTTCAAGACCAGCTTAGACAACAAAGCAAGATCTCATTTATATAAAAAATAAATTAGCCAGGCATGGTGAGCACACCTATAGTTCCAGCTACTCAAGAGTGCCTGTGCCCAGGTTGAGGCTATGGTATGTGTGATTGTGCCACTGTACTCCAGCCTGGGTGACAGAGTGAAACTCCCAAATAATAATAAAACTAAAATAGAAATCATCTTCTATTCTTCTTGTAAGCCAACCTTCTCTTTAGTTGCTGTATTTGAATATGGAGCAATTTATAAATGCTCTTCTTAAATTTGGCTTCTAGAATTAAGCACATGCAGTTACAGGCAAAGCAAGCACTGTGCTAATCACTCAGTGTCTAAAAGTCTTTGTCTAGCCCCAAGTCATGAAGATATTCCCCTGCTCTTCTCTGCTAAAATTTGGTTCTTTTAGCACTTAGTTTATGATTCATCTCAAATTAATTTTTGAGATGTTAACTGATGTTAATCATTAATTGAATGGTTCTATTAAATCTAATGGCATTTGAACCATTTTTTAATAGTTTTGATACTTACTACATAAATGTGCTTTAAGGGAACTCATTAGTTAAAAAAATTGTTCAGGGGGTCTAGGTAATTGGCAGGTTCTAAATAATACAGTTTCTTTCAACACTGGACATAACTGGTCAAAGAAAATAATCATTATTAGTGTGAGATACGAATTTAATTCCACTTCTTCCTTGTGAAGCACCTAGTTACTCTACCACCATAGGTTGAAAAGACCTCATTTTCCCCATTGGTCTGCTTTAGCATCTTTGTTAATAATCAAATAACCATAAAAATATTCTGTTGGGAGCTCTCTGCTCTGTTCCATCAATATATTTGTGGATATTTATCTAGTACCACACTGTCTTGGTTGCTGTACCTTTAGTCTTGAAGTCAGATTTGAAGTCAGTTTAATTCCTCCAGCTTGGTTCTTTCTCAAGATTGCTTTGGGTATCTTAGATCCTGGGCATTTTAGAATCAGCTTATGCTTCTTCATTTGGTCACCTTTTAAATTTTGATCTCAATATGTTTTCATTAAATCCCTTCTTTCATAATCATTTGTTATGGCATTGAAGTTTTGATTAGAAGATTCTCATATTGACTTTTAACTGGGCTCTCTTGGGACAGAAACTAAGAATATTCTATTCCCAAACTAGACTACCATTTTATAATTCAAACCTTCCAATATAACCCAGATATATATTAAGTTCCAAAAAAAGTAATTGGAAAAGTCACTTTATTATGATTAGCCAAGTTTTGTTTTCCTAAAAACTGAAGTTGAAAATCTCTTGGGATTTTAAATTAATATTTACATTCCTTTTTTTATGTGAAAAGAAAATCATCTTTTTATAATACTATCTGTATATCTGATCATCTAAAATGTAGATAAATAAATGTTACCACTCCAGATTAAAAAGAAGTGAGAAAGAATTTAAACTGATTTTTATAAAAACTTTTTTCTTTTTTTATAGGGCGCCACCGTTGTATTGGGGAAAATTTTGCCTATGTTCAAATTAAGACAATTTGGTCCACCTTGCTTCGTTTATATGAATTTGATCTCATTGATGGATATTTTCCCACTGTGAATTATACAACTATGATTCACACCCCTGAAAACCCAGTCATCCATTACAAACGAAGATCAAAAGAAAAAGACTGCAAGGAACCAATATGATACATCATAAGCTGCAAAAGCATTTGAAGAGAATGACGTTTATGAAACGACTCTTATAGTATACTGTTTTTATGAGTGTGTAATTTTAAAGCCAATTTAACTTCTGATTTTAATACCTTATTAACTGAAGGTTCTATCAAACCTAATGACATTTAAACCATTTTTTAATAGTTCCATACTACATAAATGTACTTTAAGGAAACTCATTAGTTAAAAAAATTGTTCAGGGTATCTAGGTAATTGGCAGATTCTAAATAATACAGTTTCTTTCAACACTGGACATAACTGGTCAAAGAAAAGTCATAAAATTTCCAGATAGTAATTTTAAGAACATATGTAGCTCTTTGCAAGTAAGTTCAGGGTATTCAAATCTTGGACTAATTCTGCAAGATATAAAAAAAATAAAAGTCCAGAGAGATACTTGGAAACCATAGGCTATCAATTATCTGGGCAATTTGTGTGTGTGTGTGAGTGAGAGAGAGAGAGAGAGCGCACGTGCGAGCATGGGAGGTTAGGGAATAAACTCACATCTAAAGCTTTGAGTAAGAGAATACTAACTGGTTTAGTATGATGATACTCAGAAGTGGAGATACAGAGAAAAGTATATATCCTTTGAAATTTTAACTGAAAGCACTTCCTATAGGAAATTGAGATCTAGGACCATACTGAACAATAGTTTCTGAAAACAATGTAACTATTAGATCTAATTACTAAAATACTATGTATTATAAATAAGTATCTGGTTCCACAAGCTCCCATCTGCGTAAAAGTCCAAAAGAAAGTCCTTAGGGCCTGATTTTGCTTCTCTTCTTTGGCTCAAGGTTGTTCCCCATTTCCTCTCTAGAATCCAATTAAGGATGCTTCTGCTACTAGTCCTGTTGATTAAAACAGTTAACAAACTTGTAAAAAAAAAAAAAATGTATATATATATATATAATGTGTTATCAGGAATATCTGGCTTTAAGATAAGGTAATATGAAGCAGGGTCCTTGGGAATAATAAAATTGGTCACATTCTATAAACTCTGTGTTCAGGAATCCCCTTATGTCAAATTATAACTGGAGGCCTGACATGAGACACCTATGAGGCAAAAATATTTTCTCTTAAGTATATTAGAGTTGTATTTAAAAGACTGGAAGACTCATGTTGAACTCTAACTGTGATGGCAAAGTCTGCTGTTAGACAATTTTTCACATTAAAATTCTCTTTGAATAAAAAAGTCTGTATTTATGAATTATATGTGGGGAAGGGGACATCTTTATTTGTACTAATTTGTAATTGCAATTTAGTATTTCCTTTATTTACGAATTCAGGCAACAAACCACATTGTTTAGCATTACCTGTGATTTTGTCAACAGAAATTTCAGATCTTTTCATATTATGTTATAGATGTTGCAGATAGATCTCTTATTCCCAGATAGAAAGTACCTTTTTTCCCATCACTACTTTGAAATTATGGTAGTTATTAGACCTATTGCTAGGTCTTATTTGATATTTTAATTTTATGTATATCACAATTTTTAAAAGTTAACTGGTGTCCTTTGCAATCTTGTTTATTTGATGTCTTTAAAAGCATTATTCTGAGAAGAGATCCCCAGTCTCACCAGACTGCTGGTGAGATTGATGACACAAAAAAGTTAGTAACTCGAGGTAAGACTAGTCTGTTTAGTGAATAATTTGCTTTAGTCTGTAACATTTAGTTTTTAATCACAGACTAATTATTGAGAAGCATGAACAAGTGATTGCAGAGGCTTAATATTACAAGGAGGTCTGATGGTCAAACAGGAGTGAAATCAGCTTGATTAGAGAATTTGTCCATCTGCTCTTTCTCCATTGTCAGAAGAGTCTTGAATGGCAAGTCCTCCCTGCTAGCTGAGAAAGGCTTTTGCCCATGATTTTCCCCTTCAACTAACTGCTTTAGAATACCTTTATTTCTAGAACTTCTCTTACTAGAACCTAGCTGCTAATAAGGGAAACTTAAGTATAGTTGGCCCCTGGTATCTGTGGGTTCTACATGCTTAGATTCAACAAACTGGACAGAAAGTTATTGAAAAAAAAAAATTAAAAGCCAATACAACAATAAAAAATACAAATAAAAGAACAATATATTATATCAACTACTTACATAGCATTTATATTAGATTTTATAAGTAATCTAGAGGCAATTTAAAATATAAGAAGAATGGATGTACATAGGTTATGTGCAAATACCATGCCATTTTATGAGAGACTTTGGCATTTAAGGGGAGTCCTGGAACCAATCCCTTGTAGATACTGACGAATGACTAATTGGAAATTTTCAAGAACATACAACTTGCTAACATTCCTGTGTGTGCTGGTATAAGTCATAATATGACAAAATCCTCTGGATATAAGTATCAAACACTACTCTTCTTGCTGTGTTATTAAGCTGCCATGATGTTGGGAGCCAGCCATGTAGACCCACTGAGCGTTAGGGATCAGGATGGGCCGTTGACCCTGAGACCACTAGGCTGCGTTTGGGAGCTATTGACTCCATTTCCTCCCCCTTTCTACTCAGCACTAACCAGATTAAGCTCCTGTGAGCTCAAAACATAAAAACTCTGAGACCGGGACGAACATAAGCTAACTTTAGAAGCTCATTGCTCCCATTCTTCCACAAACTGCAGTTTTGGCTTTCACACAACTTACAATTCAAACTCGTGTCACAACTAAGAGCCTTAGTATTGGTCACAGGCTTCTGGGTCATGATCTGAGGATTTACTGAAGGTGTAAATTGTAGAATATAGTTTTAGAAGACAGCCATTTTGTTGAAAGAATGCGGCTGGGTTACTTGCAGGTAGCCCACTGTGAACTTTGGACTGGGCCACATTCCAAACATTCTCGGATGGGTCACTTTTGTTTGTAAAGTAAATACTTAAGCTTCTATAGAATTGTTTAACTTGGCATAAATCAATCAGCTTAGGACAAAAAAGGTTTATAGAATATGTCAGTCACAGATTAGGTTATCCTTTGTTATGGGATTTTAAGATTATCATATGAAAAGGGTTTAAAGGCAATCATTGATTAAGTTTTCATGGATTAAGGTTTCTGGTGGGTGGGGGACGCCCCTCCCACATCTGACTTTGTGTATAAAAGACCTGTTGTAATTCCCAATAACACACATCACTTCTTCACTGGACTGGAGTCCAGTCTCTTTCTTTCTCTCTCTCTCTCTCTCTCTTCTTTCCCCCAATCGCCGATGCCGTCTCCACCTTTGAGGTACCCTGAACCTGGTTGGAGCTGGTCTCCGGCACCATGTTATCGAGGAGACTCCAGATAAGAAATTAACATTGAGATTTGTATTTTCTCTGTGAGAGCTTCCCAATCTGCATTTACTTGGAAAGCAGGAATACTGTTTAATCCTGCTGTAATGTGATTAAGAACTTTTGGTTAAATTATTTCTGCATCTTCTTAGTGGGCCATGGATTTGTGAGGACACATTTTTGGATACAAGCAACACTAAATATAACTGAGTAAATAAGGATTAAACATGAAATACCAATATAGCTTTTAAAAAAACATTATGTAAACATAAAGTTGATACAAAGGCACACAGAAAACTTCCTCAAAGGAGGGAGAGAAAACCCTCAGCAGTGTCTAAGATTAGGACAACCTTCTGAATTCCTAAATCCTACATATTTGAAATAAGTAACGAGAAGATATGCACCAAAAATTATGGTTCAGTTAAAAATGAAGAAGGTTCAAATGCAGTGTGGTGAAAATGGTGAAGCCATTTTTATTTCAGTACCTGACAAAATACCTCATAAAATTCAAAACTTCTACCATTATACAAAAATAGGTCTCTACAAGTGATATCTGTCTTCATCACCAGTAGCAAATATATTAGGCAGAAACATGTAACTTCAGTAGCCTTATAAGAAAAGCAAGACACCTCAAGCTACACATTCAGCAGTTACCATAATGCACAAAAGTTTAATCTTTTTACCCACTGATAAATACATGAGGCTTATAATTTAATGTTTTAAATTATCATTCCACAAATATACATGTAATTCAATGATTATTGTGCATGAATACACACACAATGCTTATATGTACAAATTCCAGTTTGTTGTCATGTGCTGGCAAGGGATTTGAATACAATCATAAGCTGTGTTCATATTGGTCCCATTGAATATTCACAATACAAAAGCACAAAAGAACCGTTGATTTACAAAAGGAAGTTAGTTTAAAATCACTTCAATCAACGATGTTTTCAAAGGACTATCTTCTCATGCCAGCATGAAACTGAGTAGTTGAACCTACGAAAGAAAAGCAAGACATTTAAATGATTTCAGTTTAGGTTTCTACTTCTATCAGACTAGAGTTTACTCAAAGCAGGAGATTACTATTAGTCTCCATTTTTTCAAAAAGTGACTTTGTTCTTTGAAATGTCATATTCTACTTGAACTTATTTGTAAAAGAGATTTTGGATGTGTATTTAAAAGTCACCATGACTGACTCTAAGTAAGACTAATGTTAAGAGTTTCTGTATAGTGCTCTGAAGGTTGAATATTCTATACCTTATACATTTTGAAACATCTTGTGGTCTTGTGATGCCAAAAAACCCCACCTCAGCTATGATAATAAGTCTATGACTACCAGTTGATTGGATTAAATAAATTATTTGTTGAATGAACAGATAAACTACTAATTTAAAACAACCTGTTATAAGCCTATAGTTTATAGGACTGATAGGAAAAAAGGGTCCTTAATAAAGAGTAAAATTCTCTGGATCAGAAGTGAATTGAAAGGATCGGGGAAAGAGGCTTTCCTACAATGAACAGCAAAGCCACCTCTATTTTGCTGTATGAATTTTTTTGTGTATGTTTTCTTTATTGTAAAGATGTGGAGTATAAGTCATTTGTGTATGTTTTTGAACAAACACAAATAAAGAATCATTCTTACAAAGTCTTTTAAATGGGATAGTTTTTTTGGATCATACAGAAAAGTACAATGTAGTAGCAGTAAGTGCTTAAAGCAATTGCTTCCTGCCTCTTCTCCCAACACCTGATGGGAATGCCTTGCTACTTTCTATCATGTACTACTAAGGAACATGTTCTCCAACAGGCTCTATAGTCTCAGAGTACTTTGCACATGGGTGCTCATCATGCATTCTGTCTGATCAATCTGCTGAATGAAGAAGTGGCAAATCACTGTTGGGGGGAGTGGGATCCTGGGTGATAACTCATGTCTTGACTTAAATTCTTTAAAGTCAGTTTCTCTGCTGGTTATACAGAGTTGAAGCTCTGGCAGACTTGGGAACTCATGAACTAAACTGGAAGATTTAATCATACTAATGACGAGGGCCAAGGAGTTGATAAGAAAGGGGAGCTGTGAGTCTAGTATTACAGGGCTGACAATATGTGGTTAAACTCAGAGCACCTGACTGTACAGTTCCAAGTCGTCTTTGCAGTGCCTCTAGCCGAGTGATATAATCTGTCAGGGCTCTGTCAGGATCATAATTCTGAAGCTGAGAACACGCTAGAGAAGCAGGATTTAAGTCAGCTGGAGTGCCTAGGTACCTAAAGGATTAAAAATATGTACATGAATCCAAATGATACAGAAACAATGCAAGCAAGTAACCAAACTGCCTCTGCTCCCCTCCCGGAAATGGCAGGCTGCTTGGCAGGCTGCTTGTACGTTGCTTAATCTATATCCCACATGCTTCTGAGTTTGTGACGAGAAAGAAATAACTCTTCAATGAACTTAAGCTACTTAAGACATAAGAATGTCCAGTACAATGCATAAGTCCTCAGTAAATGCTGGATATGTATAAATGCATTGTCCCTCAGATTGTACAGTTTTTCATAATGGTTAAAGACTATTCATTTTAGTCAATACTTTTCCCAATGTCCAACCACAGCATATGCTAAATAACACACAGACAGCTTTGTTTCCTACATCCTTGGAAGCCAGTTACAAATTCAAAAACAAGTTTTGATCCTGAGCCTTAGATTATGTAGATTATTCACAGCTAGATGTCTAGCTATCTCAATGCAAAACAGTCAAAGCCCTAACAATGTCTACCTTTCTTTGTTAGATATTAATATATGTAACTATTCAAGGGAGGTTTTCTCAAATTGTTACCTATTTTGAAATGGTAGAGGAGACCTTGGATAGTCCAGATCTGATCTTGAACGATATGTGGTATGTCTCGGTTCTCCATATAGCTCTAGTCCACCAGAAGAATGATAAAACGAGTCAGTCTTTTTAGCACCTGAAGTAATCCAAAATTTAGCTCATGAAGAAAAAAAAATTCCAAGATTTTGAAAAATTTCTAAGAACAGGTGTGGCTCAAAAGACCATACTGCATTATACTACGCCATCTCATATTTATAGTCACTTTTAATTATTCTTACTAAAAGAGAAAAACAGTATTAACAAAAATTGGTTTTCAAATGTTATTTGGTTTACTTTTGAATACTGAATTTCTGAAATTGGGACTATGCCGCAAAAGAAAACTATTAATTGAAGTATTTTCTTTTTAAAAGACTTCTTAGCTATAACTAGATGAGAGGTAAGAAGTAGAGTATATGTGGCATGTGGGAAATGATGCGGATAAAAATATTAGACTAATATAACCACCATACTCTACTAACTTGAAATCAAGTTTTGCTAACTTTTAGTATACAACACAGCTCATTATGGCACACATTTCAGCTGTTTCAGTATAACATATTTAAAATACTGTGCTTAGATACCAAATATACTTCCCCTTTCTCTGCTGCTCAGTTACTGGCAGAATATGTAAAGGTGGTTTAACAACAATATGCAGCTATGTCTCTGTAACCACGTGCTCCCCAGCTTCTGACCTCAGCTTTACGCCTGAAATGTTTAAGCTATAGCTTGTTTCGTCTTCTAGGTGTAGAGAGAAGGAATCTTAACTGTTACTGTTATTGTACAACCTATTGGTAAACTCACTTCAAACCATAACCCTTCCCCATAACTAACAGCAATCCTGTCTTGAACAGAAAGAGAATGGGCAGTCCTAAGGAGAATGGGCTCTGGAGTCAGACTGCTAGTGTTTGACACTGGTCCCTATTGGGCAATATGGAGCAAATGGCATGTACATTCCATACCCCTGTTTTTCATCTGTAAGTGAGAATATTAACAACTATACACACATCACAGAATTTCAAGAATACACGAGAAGAGCAGGGCCTGGTACAGACTGAGTGTTCTATAAAAACCAGCTCTTATTCCTTTCTTAACAGTGTGGTCCCCAGCTTTGTTAGTTATAAGGGCTGTCTTTAGACAATACTGGCTCCAGAATTCATTATTTGGAAAGTATTACACATGCAGTAACTTTACAGAGTCATAAACATAAGAAAATGAACTATTTTTAGTTCACCTTGATTCAATCCAAAGCCATCCCTGTTAATATTGATGGAACCAGAACTTGTGACTCGATGCCACCGTCGAACCAAAAATTTCATTCTAAAAAAGATTCCAAGATAAAATTTCACAACACATCTATAATGTAGAAAATATAAATATATACTTAATATATACTTCCCACAAAATCATCATACATTTAAATATGAAAACAACAAATTTAAATTTCAGTATAATTGTGATTACACGTAAATGCTCCCTGTTTTGTGGCAAACTCAACTGGAACAGAAGACCAGGGTTTCAAGACCCTTCATCCTCTACCGAAGAGGCACCAGAAGTCTCTCACATCACCAGGATCAGGGTCTGGGTGTAGGGATAGATGGGGGAAAAGGGAACTGAGAACAAAGGCAGACAGGAAAAGAGCAGACAAAGGGTGCAGAGCAATGAAAAAGGAAAAGAATGGGGAATGAAGGGGCAGTGAAACAGGAAGAGGACAAAAGGACCCTCCATTGGCAGTAAAAGTGTGCTGAGAAGGCCGGAGAGGGGTAAGGGGCAGAACAACACTGGATTCAAAAGGAACAGAGGTGTCAGCCTGCTTTTGGAATATCAGTTTTCCAGTCAGTTTCAAGATTCAGTCTTAGGAGGGTCAAAATACAATAAATATATATAAGAGGACCAGAAAAAATAGAGTGGTAGAGTAAAATCCTTCAACAGCAACTTTTACACTGGTGTCTTCCCAGACACCTCTAATCAAAACAACTGGCTCGCTCCTGTGGCCTCCCACTCACTCAGTGTCTTCCAAGTACTGGGCATACCGGTCTTCTATACTAGAAGGGAAGTTGCCTTTAGGGATTCAGGCAGAAACTGTAACTTTCTACATCAAGGCATCTCAGCACTTACCCTAGTTTACCCTATACAAGGTATAGGGAATGAAAGGGAATGAAAGATGAGAAAGGAGGAACTGGAACCAGGGGTCTTTAATATGGAAGAGCAGAAGGAAGGAGGTTAGACCCTTAGGCCAACAAGACGAAACCCCAGCTCCTGTTTAGACAGCCAGCAGGGAGACCAGGATGCTTGTCCCAGCTCTATCACTACTGGCTTCATGACCTCTCCTTGCCTCAGCTTCCTCAACTGTGAGATGAAATTCTGGACTAAATGATCTCAGCAGCTTCCAGTTAAAAAACTGTGTCATATTTTTCAAAGGAAAATAAGTGAAGAAAAAGGGCAAAACCCCTTGAAAAAGCATGAGATGTGACCTGACAGCTAGAACTTTAAAAATTACAATTCCTTTCAGACTCTGTCTGATTCCTAGAGAAGTAAAGGAAAACGCATGGAGAAGCCTAGGTATGCACAGCAGCCAGGTTACGGGACTGCAGCAGGCCAGATCCTTGAGGTGGTTTGAGTCTTGGCTTCATTTCAACCACAGAGTTCCTATCTTGCAACTACGAGAGAAAGAATGACAAAAGCTCTGGCAAAGTCCAGTGCCCTAAAGGCTGACCTTCGATCTGAATGCTAATAGGACAGGACATTCCACATCTTGGCACTAAGAGTGGGTTCTTTTAGTAATGAAAATAAATCTATGCAGGCCTGAAGCAATTTGTCAAAAACACTTCTTCACTGGATGGGACAGATCTAAGTCACCAGTTGTCTGCACCTGGGAAGGCCTTTTTCACAGGGTCTACCCAGTACAACATAAAGTATCCCTGCTAAAAGGATGAATAGCTAGAAAGAAGCAAGCATGTTTCAGTAATGGCAGCTGTCTCCTACTATACAGAGTACAGTCAGCAAAGAAGAGGGATGACAAATAGCTAATCCTTTTAGAAAGTCTAATAGTAACATTCATTTTCTTTCAAGTACTTTACCTTGAAATTGCAACCAATACTCTGACAGCTGACCGAAACCTGGTGAAGCCCTTTGGACGGTTGGTGATCATCTCTAGATCGGTGAAGGCTGGCTGTCCTCCCATCCGGGCAAGCAGGGCCAGGGTGGCATCTTCACATTCCTGGAATCCACCCAGTAACAGCAGCAGGTATTTTTTCTGATAAATGAGAGCTTTTCGAAAACTTTCTGCCCTCAGGTATTTACCATAAATTCTCTGTATTTATAGGAGAAAGAATATAAAGACATTAAGAAAATATTCAAAAAATAAAAATAAAAGAAAATATTCAAACTGTTTCCTAGGGGAAAATAATTTACATTTTAATAGCAACAGCAACAAAAATAGTAGTAGAAATAGAATGGCAGGTATACTGTCACTATTTTCTTCTACTTTATCAGCAAAGTTGAAAGTTAAGATAAATTAGACATTTGCCTCTTTTAGTCAATGGAATCTGAATACGAACCTTATAGTTATGCTTTTTATTTGTGCATTTTAGCCCCTATTCATCATATTTATTGCAAATACTTTCATCATCACTTTGTTATCTGAGTATTATTTTAATTGTTTAGAGTTCTATTTTTATTTGGTCACTAATCTACCTTTTTAAACATTAATGTTCTCTGTCCCTTTAGAGTCATATATTTATGTTCCTTCCATCGTTGAAACAAATGTTTCAAAAGTTTTTCATTCTTCTTCTTTTGGATTTTATGTTAACTGATTAAGGTAGTTTTGCCACAAAATTCTTAGTCACTAGAGAGGCTATTCAGAGGGCTTATTATCTTATAGACCATGATGCTCTTACACTGATAGTAGTAGAGCTTTCATTAGGAGTTGAAAAGATGGCATTCTATTAGGGATGAAACTGGGAAGTGGAACCATGGGCTTAAGGGTGCTGCCACTGTGACTGTTAATAGAGCTTCATCTGGTTTCAGTCCTGGGCATACCTTTCCACCAACTTTCGGTGACCAGCTAGAGACCTGTATTCACAACACAGACTGAATAAAAAAGAGACCTAGAGACACAGCCTGAGTGCCACCCAAATTCTGTTCGTTAAGGTTAGTGAGAGATGAAATAAGGCAAAGGCAGAACAAGCTGTGGTATACGTTTAGATATGAGATGTCTCCTACCTTTAATGTGACATGTTCAGAATCAGGGCTCAGATTTTGAAGAAGAGAGTCATTTCTTAGTTCAGTTTTCAGTTTGTACACTTCAGCCTCTGCCCTTTTCAAGGATTTCTGGAGAGTCAACCTTTCTCTGTTCCATACTTCTTTTTCGGAAGCAATGATGGCTTCAATGTTGGCACCACTATTGAAGGAAAACCTAGAAGCCTGCAAAGACCAAAGCCTACTTACATGATTTCCCCCTCTACCCCGCTTACATGATTTTTAAGAACAGTCTCTGAAGAAAACCTCTGAGTTAAACATATTAAAGATAGCCTCATGATGGATTTCTCTGGATATCAGCTTTCCAACTGTATCCAGAGAAAGTTTAAAGCCAATCTCAACTGACATTAAGGAATATACACTAGGTCTAACTATGTGGTCTTCTGCTGAGTAGATTAGTTTTACAACTAAAAGTCCTTGTGAAAGCCTGGCTACAGAGAAGGTTTCATAGATCTGATATTAAAAAAAGTCAAGCGCTTTGGGAGGCTGAGATGAATGAATTGCCTGAGCCTGCGGGTTTGAGACCCGCCCGGGCAACTTGGTGAGACCTCATCTCTACAATAAATCAAAAAATTAGCCGGGTGTGGTAGCACACGCCTGTAGTTCCAGCTACTTGGAAGGCTAAGGTGGAAGGATCGCCGGAGCCCAGCAGGTTGAGGCTGTGGTGGCCAGGAGCGGCCACTGCACTCCAGTCTGGGTGACAGAGTGAGACTTCAACTCAAAAAAAAAAAAGTCAAGAGACTTAATGGATGGACTATCTGGGCCTACATGTTGAGCCTAGTGTGAGAAGTGGAGAAAAACAATTCAGCGTGTTCATAGGTAAGTGGATTCCTATAGAAGGTGTGTAGATGCGCTCTGTTTGTACAGTTGTCTTACTATCTTTATATTGGGTGATTATGGAAATAAGCAATTTATTTTATAGCTTTTTAATGGACATATTTTTCTTTTAATTTTTCTTTTAAAGATGTTGGGGTACAATTCAGGGTTAGGTATACAAATGTTCATTATGTAGGTATCCTTGTTGATGAGGTGTGCATCCCACCCCCTGGCAGATTCCTACTACCGCCAATTCTGCATTTAATGGAAATTTTAAAATTAAATTCCCAGAGTAATTTATTAGATTGAAATATTTAACACCATCTTTCACTTGAGTTATGAATATAATAACTGATAAATAACTAAAGAAAACTCTGAGACTTTACATTTGAACATTTCTTTACATATGTCTGCTCTTTGTCCCTAGGTAGCAAGTATCTAACTTTGAAGATAAATAGATCTTGGTTTGACTATGACTTCAGTCCAATTTTCCCAAGTATAAGGCTGGACGTGGATTAGAGATTCTCTTATGTATATAACCCATAATCTAGTGCAGATATGACTCCTAATACATAACAGTAATTATAAGTAATTTAGTACCTAGTAATAATAGTGACATTATTGTCATTCCTATATAATTTTCCACAGATCTTAGAGTTAGATACTTGATATTTTTACATGATCAGGATAAAAAAATTGAAACTAAAGAACAGAAATGATAACTATACGGTATCTCAAATATATAGACATAGTAAAAAAAACAGACTTACATAATCTCCACCAGGTCCTGCCTGTCGATACCACTTGATCTGCTCTTCTAGCTTCACAACCATGTTCCTTAAATCATTCTTTTCTTCAGTCAGTTGACTGATATGTCCTGTAAGCTCAGCATTTTGTCTCAGTAGTCTTTCTGTCAATGAACCACAAGAAGTACCTGGGTACACTAAGCTGGGCTGGAAAAATAAAATGGCATAAGGTCAAATAAGCACAAGTGTATGTGAATAACACATATACAACTGAACAGGCACTGAGAGCAACAGAATTCATGAATAAGCAGTACTTGAGTTAAGTCTTAAATAACAGTAGAAATTTATCAGGCAGAAAAGAAGACAGGAAAGGGCATATCGAGCAGAAGGAACAGCATGTATGAAGACACAAAGGCTTGAGCAAGAGCATATTGCCTTTAGGGAACTATAAATTGTTTGGTAAGGCTAGAGTAAAGGTTGCTTCACTGTATGGATAATAAACCAATGTAGGCAATGGAGGACCATGAAAGGCTTTAGGCAGTATGCCACACACAAAATGTACATGTTAAGAAGATTCCTTGGGTAGCAGTATGCAAAGTAGAACAAACTCCTGGCATCAGGCAGACTCATCAGGGAGTTGATGCAATAGTCCACGTAAGAAACACTCATAGTCTGAATGCAGGCAATGACAAAGAAAGAGTGAGTATGGGAGAGCAGAAGGCACAGGACTCTGTGACTGCTTAGATGTGTGGGTAAGGGTGAAGAAAGGTGGTCTATGGTGACTTCCAATTTTCTAAACTGGATGGTGATATGATCAGAAGTGTGGGTCCAGGGCAGGAAGGAGAAAGGGAAGACAGTGTTCAGTTTGGAATGTGCCTTTGAGACTGCTAAGGGGTCACTCTGGGGTGCATTTCCCTAAGGAAAGATGTTTATTAACTAATTGAAAATATACATCTGGACTACAAGAAAAAGGCCTAAACTAGAACCACAGTCCCTAGAAGATAAGTTCCACAAGGATGAGGTTTTTGTCAGATTTGCTCCTTGTATCACCAGAACCTAGAACAGCACCTGGTGTATTGTAGGTGCTCAATATCAGTAATTGTTCAAAAAATAAGTCTAGTGAGAGCTCAGGTTGCAGAATTGAATGAATTTTCACAGCTATAGCTAGAGAAAAAGATGGAAGAGGACAGAAGGATGAAGAATCCATGAAGATGACTAATGAAAGAAGTGGAAGAAATGACAGAATACTGACACAAAAAGCAAGGAAAGGAGGGTTTTAAGAAAATGGAAAGGGTCAAATGTCAAATGCTACAAAGAAATCAGGAGAGGGACTGAAAGGATTCACCAGATTAGTCAACTGTGAAAACACTGGTCAGATTTTAAGGGTGGTTCCAAAGAGTGGTAATGGCAGATGTCAGACCACTCTTGGTCTTAATACAGTAAGAGGTCAATGTACTTATTCAGTAACAATAATGAAAGCTAATTCCCTCCCAAACCTTCATTTTATCTTCTATTAGGAGAGGATAAAAATTATTACTCATATTTAAAATAAATAAAAAGATAAAATTAAAACTGTTTACAAAATATGCTACCAATTTCAAACAATTCATAGTCTATATTAAATCTTTACTCTCACGCTTTAGAAGGAGTTTTTTTTTAAAAGTCTTACCTCTTCAACTGACTGGCCAATTAATTTTTGTAGTTGTAAAATAATTCCATCAATATTTTCCTGAACCCAAAAGAAATCTTCATCATCTGCTGTTTCAAACTGTAGCCTTTAGGAAAAAAAAAAAGACAAAATGTCAAAACATATCTTCTCAATCAGGGGTGTTTACTAGCACAACATTACAGATCAGGTGACAATCTGCTTCACTGACCACTTCTCCCTTACAGTAAGTGTTCTCAAGGTTAGTTAGTTATCTTGAGGTATATGAGTTTTGTTAAAGAATATAATCTCCTAAGGTAAACATGTATTACTTTAAAAATCTCAATTCCTGGTTAGCACGGTGGCTCATGCCTATAATCTCAGCACTTTGGGAGGTAGAGGCAAGAGGACTGCCTGAGCTCAGGGATTTGAGACCAGCCTGAGCAACATGGCGAGACTTCGTTCCACAATAAATCAAAAAATTAGCCACTTGGAGGCTGAGGCAGAAGGATTGCCTGAGCCCAGCAAGCTTAGGCTGCGGTGGCCGTGAGCGTGCCACTGCATTCCAGCCTGGGTGACAGAGTGAGACTCCAATTCAAAAATAAGAAAAAAAAAGAAAAAAGTCTCAACTCTCCAGCCTTGGCTAGCTATCAGTAAGGGATGAGACCTGTCCAGTCTGATAAGAATGCTATTTTTCCAAAGATCAGGCAGAAAAGTCTAACCTGTTAGAGGCTTTCTGGGCTAGATGCTGTAGTTTTGAAGCTACATGTTGAAGTGTTTGTCTGATAATTTCTAACTTATGATGACAGCCAGTTCCTCCTCCATTCATTTCAATCAACTTAGGATAGTTTGATTCCTTTGTCTCTCCTTCTATTTTCTGCTGAAGAACCCAATTTCTAGTTCGATCATTGCTTAAGCTCCATGTGGTTGGCTGGCAATTTTGAACAGAAAAATAAAATAATCATAAACAAACAATATTCTTTCTTAAAGGAATGCAATTATTCTTTATATTCCAAATAAACTTTTATAGATTTCATTTTCAAATGATTTGAATACAGCTACTTAGATAATTTAATCCAATATCAAAATTTAATGGTCAAAGAGGGCTGCAGTATACTCTTTTCTTTTAAAAAGAAAAAGTGTCAATTTACCTCGTTAAGATTCTCATACAGAATTCTTCTACTTTCTCGTTTTTCTTCTCGTTCTAGTTCTTGCTTCTGGAATTCCTGCATAATTCCTTGCAGTCGTTTTCCTTCAAGGTCTAACTTATAAACTTGTTGCCTTTTCTCTTCCAGCTGGCGCTGAAGATCTTCTACTTTGGACTGGAGCTCGTGCATTTTTTTCTGTCCCTCAGTGTTGGCTTCTTGTTCTGTCTGTAATGTCTTTCTATGAACTTGCCTATCTTTTTCCATTTGTTGTCTTGTTTGCAAAGAATCCAGTTTATATTTCTCAGTCTCATTTAACAACTCTACTATGTGACTGCGTTTCTCCTCCAGCTGTTTCTGTAGCTCTTTAAGAAGATCCTCAGAGGGTAGGGATGGTCGAGGCTGCCCACTTTCATCACTGTTGTGCAGCTGCGCATGTAATTTCCGCTCCCTGTCTAAGGTACTACTCATTTCCCGAAATCGAACTTTCTCAGATTCAAGAAGTACTTGAAGCTCCAAGTTCCGACCTTGTTCTTCTGACAACTGGGCATCATATAGCATTCTTTGTGATTCTATTTTTTGCTGTGATTCGTTTAGTAGTTGTTTCTGTTGTTCCAAAAGTAGATTTAGCTGAGTATTCCTTTGTTTCTGACCCTCTAGTGAAAATTTCAGATCCTTGTAGGAGAAAAATCAAATTTAAGAACTTGTTACTATTATTAAAAATACTATATAAGTATGCAACCATGCGTTTATTAATACTAAGTTGGTAGTATTTGGTAATAGAAGATACAGCATTATCCAGTTTATTAACTTACATTTTCATTGTTTAGACAGCCAGCTGATTTTAATCAAAAAAGAGAGTTAAGATAATAATACTTTTCTTTTAAAACATTAATCTTATCCGGCTAAGTAATACAAAGCAGAATATATTTCTTATAATAATATCCACCTCTAAAAATGTGGTCCAGGAGATCTTATGTTTTGATAAGACTCCTATGCACGTTAATACATTTGTATAAAAATACATATAAGCGTTCATGACATAATGTGATAGGGGTTCCTGAAACACCTTGTGTTTTGCATCACATTCTAAAAATAATAGGGCTCATGGGGAAAGCAAGGTTAGGGACAACAACTCAGAATCTATGCAAAATTTTAATAGTTAAAAATAGTAATTAGTATCTGGGGAGATAACATATCCTTGCTGGGTAGAGACTTCACTATGCCTGGAGGCAACTATAGTGGACATTTGAAAACAAAAAATAGGACAAAAATGCTGGCAACACTTTTTTTTTTTTAAACATAAAGTTAGTGGGAACTAGGATTACATGGCTAGAAGATCTCAGAGCTAGTGAGGTTATCATTAAAGTGAGCACTGCATGTAGTATAACCTTCCTTGAGCTGAAAGCCTTGCAAGGCTGGGGTGTGTCTCTCTGGAAGAACCCAATGTTCACTTTAAATAATCTTAAATTTCTGGAGCAAGTTCTCCAGAGAAGAACCCCTGTTACCCTTTCCCAGGAGAAAACAGGAACCAAAACTTCCTCTGCATTAAACTGACATGACTGCCCTATTTATCAAATTGTGTGTGCACCAATTCATAAATTCATATTCCCAAAACATGTTGCAGCAAGACAAAAAAATCATCACACCATTAGCATTTCCTCATAAAGCAGTTTAGATTACATTATAGTAGTACTCAATACATAGTGAACAACTTATGAGTTTACAAAAGAGTCTAAGGTTGACACTTTACATGGAGGAAAGTCTAAAGGCATATAAACATAATGATAACAATACCTCTAATTCTTCTTTATCGCGTTCTTCATTGCATCCCAATTTTGCTTTCTCTTTCTCCAAAGCCCACTGGAGCTCTCTTGATTTTTTCTGTTCACTTGCTAGTGTATCATTAAGCAAATGCACTTCATCTGTCTTATCTTTAACTTCCAATCTACATCAGAGAGACAAATGGACTTTCATAAAACCATGCTGACCAAGAATATAATGAGAATGAGAGAGAGAGAGAGAGAGAGAGAGAGAGAGAGAGAGAGAGAGAGAGAGAGGTTTTCATTGAAAAGTTGAGGCATAAACTAGCTAATAAGAAAATATAAACCATGTAAAGATAGAAGATTCTTGATTGTGATTCTTAACTGCTCCTAGTAGTACAACTGTTAGTTATTATTTACCATTGCAAACAATCACGCAATTTGTTGTTATAAAATAATATTAACACAAATTTCCCTTGTCTTTTACTGAACATGGGAATTACCATGTGTATTTCTGTGAGTATAACCAACGTTTAACATAAAAATGATTATACTCATAATGTGTCTTTGGCAAGCAGAATATCTCAGTATTTACACCAACATATCCTTTATACAAGTATTATCTCTTCAAACATTCTGCAAATTTTAGGTAACTAAACCACAAATCCTACTGAGCTCATAAATAACAATTCAAATTAGTTAGTGGTGAAATAAATGTCAAAATCATAAATTCTGTAAGTTTCACATAGAACTAAAGCCACAATTGATAATATGTCAATATTATCATGAATTCATAATTTAGAAACAATTACAGTTTTTTCTCTCTACTACAGTTTTTCCTAAAATAACATAGTTTCATGTTGTTTGTATATGAGGTATAATGTTATATTTTTATATTTGCACAGTGTTTATGACAAAATCACGCCAATTCCTTCACTAATACACATTTGTAATAGGGAAGCTTGGCACACCTGAATGCCTCTAATTCCTTTAGGCGCTTATGCTGTGCCTTGAGTGTTGTTTCTAGTTCCAATTTAGTTTGTGCGAGCTCACTCTTCAGTTCAGCAACCACCATTTTCTCAGAACTCAGTTGTTCCTGCAGTTCTGTTGCTCTGTCTTTCACACTGTTGAGCTCCACTTGCATCTCCAGCAGCTGAGACTGCTTCTGCTGTATATTATATTCCAAGATTTCTAAATGGAAAGTGGTTAATATTTAAAATACAATCAAGCAACTCACATTTGGTTTATAAATATGAGTATTTTCTTGATAACAGCAGCTCTGTAATTTAGATTACTACAAAGCAAATGTGAAAAGATTACAGAACCGAGAGTTGGTGTGTGTGTGTGTGTGTGTGTGTGTGTGTGTGTGCCTATTTTCCTCACACAGTAGTCAAGATTTCAGAACTGTAAATATACAAGGATGATAAAAGTTTAAGAGAATACATTAATGGATGCAAGACTTAAAATTTTTTAAAAACTTTAAATGTTAACACAATACTATGACTAGGACCTCATTTGTTCATTCAGAATATCAACACTAAAAAAATTGAGATTGTTGATAGCAACATAAGGACCTGGAGGAGTTACTCATGTAACTATAACTGCAATAACCAGTGCTGTTTGCGTGTTTTGTTGTACACTTCTTGCAGACAGTCTCTAAGCATGTTACTATAATTCGGATCCCAGAAGTGAGAATTTCAAACATCAGTTTGGATCCTGTTGTTTTCATTAAAAATGAACCAAACCCTTGCTGCATGTTTGTTACAATGAAAACAAACAAAAATTAAAATCGATAAGTATGTTAAATTTTTTATAAGTATGCAATAAAATATGCATCAGGATGCCTTTTTAATGAAAAATGCAAACTTATGCACACAAGCATATTGGAAAGTTTGAAGATATATTTACTCAAGTGTTAAACAGCCACTATTTTAGGATTTTGGTGATTCTAGGAGTGAGTTTTACTTTATTCTTTTGTTTCTCTATTCTACCATAAATATGTAACACTACTGTAATAAAAAAATATTTAACTTAAGATCTAGTAAGCTCATTAATTCATATCACAATTCATATTAATGATGTTAAGAGACAGGAATAACAATGGCTTTTGACAATAATCAGTCACGTTAATTTAAGCTTTTAAAACTACAGAAGCTAAAGATTTACATATTAAATATGAATCTAGTGACACTTATAATTACTTTCAATGATGTTTTATTTAACCCAAGTAAAACAATATTAATTATCTCTAAAAACAATCTTCAATTACGATAAGAATGAATTATCTCTAAAAACAATCTTCAATTGGGGTAAGAATGCTTCAGCTTTTTAATGACCAGTATGAGACTATGCAGTGACTCTCAAAATTTGCAAAAGCACAGGTGTTTCTACAATTTACAAGAAACAAAATTACTAAAAACACAGGCATGTATCCTCATTAGACACAATAAAAATTAGATTTCACTTTACTCTCTAATTTCTATCTGCAGCACAATTTAAATAGACACCCCTATCAAAAAGTAGAGGACAATCTGAACAAGAATATCACTAAAACAAAAATCCAACTAGCCAATCATCATATAAAAAAGAACCCAACCACTTCAGTAATTAGACAAAAGTCAATTAAGACCACGTTAAGAATCTACTATGCACCCAACATACTGGCAACAGAGGTCTGATAATACTAAGTTGGTGGCAAAGATGTGAAGCAACAGAGTACTCATATGCTGCTAGCGAGTGTACCAACTGAAATGACAACTCAGGAAAACAGTTTGATGCTACCTAATGCATTTGAGGATACGTATCCTTTGACCCAGCAATTACATTCCTAGGTATAAACTCATATGCATATGCATCAGAAGCACTGTACTACAATGTCCATAATGGTACTGACAGCTAAATAACAGCTAAAAAGTTTAAACAACCCAAATGTTCAATCACTGAGTAGATATATAAATTTTGGAATATCTATGCAAGGGAATTCTATATTATAATAAAAATTAACTAGAGATAAATGCAGTAACCTGGAAGAATGTAATAAAGAAGTAAAAGAAACAGAACAAAACACACTGATTAAGTTCCAAAATTGGAAAAGCCTTAAACTTACATGGTTTAAGAATATAAAAGTAAGCCAGGCTCAGTGGCTCAGCCTGTAATCCTGTGCCTTTGGGAGGTGAGTGGATTGCCTGAGCCCACAGGTTCGAGACCTGCCTGGGCAGCAAAACCTCATCTCTACAATAAATCAAAAAAATCAGCCGGGCATGGTAGCACATGCCTGTAATTCTGGCTACTTGGAAGGCTGAGACAGAAGGATCGCCGGAGCCCAGCAGGTTGAGGCTGCGGTGGCCGGGAGCGGCCACTGCACTCCAGTCTGGGTGACAGAATATACAAGTAGATCATAAAACTAAAGAAAAATCAGGTAATGATTACCTCTAAGTTACTGAGAGGAGCACACATTTTGGGGAAGGAGGCTTTTGGAATACTGGCAATATTCTACTTCCCCATGAATGATGTAATTGGTCCTACATATATTTGCATTTTCTACATGTTATAGTTCACAATTTTCAAAAAAAAAAGGGTTAAAAAAGAATTAGCTGCTTTCACTGTGGATTTCTTTTTCTTTTAAATGATTGTCCTCTAAAGGACAGTGGCAGTTTATTTTAAATTACATATAGCTGTTTAAAACCAATTTGACAATCTTCTAACCCCCCTTGTAACAAATATACATGTTATGAGATTGAGAAGATAATATGATTGAGGAAATTTGCTTTAACTGAATATAAGTATAAATATAAGTATGCAGGTAATAGTTTATATAAAGAATGCCAGCTTTGGGGGCTGGTGGTGGGGTGCAAGCCTCTTCCTTGAGGTGAAGGTCCTAGGGAGGTTGTTTCCTTCATTTTTGGTTTACAAGACCAAAGTAATAGTTATACTACGAGGACTTATCACTTGAGCATTTTATTTTCGATCAGGTTAGTTAAGGGTATAAGGATTAAAATGGTTAGGAAATATAGGATAGAGGCTGCTTGACTGATAGTGAAGAATGGGTGTTCAAGAGGCTGGCCTCCAATTCAAGTTAGTGTTAGTAAGTCAGCTACTAGTATTCAGAATAAGCATTGGCTGAGTGGTCGAAAGATTATACTTCGTTGTTTGGATGTATGTAATATTGATTGGGATGATGGCGAGGATTAAGATAGATAATACTAGGGCTTAAGACGCCTCCTAGTTTATTGGGGATGGATCGTAAGATTGCGTAGGCAAATAGGAAGTATCATTCTGGTTTGATATGGGGTGGGGTATTTAGAGGGTTAGCTGGGGTGTAGTTATCTGGGTCTCCTAGGAGGTCTGGTGTGAAGAGTACTAGGGTTATGAGTAGTAGTATTAGGGCTGTTAATCCTAGAATATCTTTTATTGTGAAGTAGGGGTGAAATGGGATTTTATCAGAGTCGGAGGAGGTTCCTGATGGATTATTAGATCCGGTTTCGTGGAGGAATAAGAGGTGGACGATTACAAGGGCTGCTACTATGAATGGTAGGATAAAGTGGAAGGCGAAGAATCGTGTGAGGGTGGCTTTATCAACTGAAAAGCCTCCTTAAATTCATTCTACTAGGTTGGTGCCAATATAAGGGATAGCTGATAGGAGGTTGGTGATGACAGTAGCGCCTCAAAATGATATTTGTACTCATGGAAGTACATAGCCTATAAATGCTGTTGCTATCACGGTAAATAATAAGAGGATGCCAATGTTTCATGTTTCTAGGAAAGTGTAAGAGCCGTAATACAAACCTCGGTCTACATGTATGAATAAGCAGATAAAGAATATGGAAGCTCCGTTTGCATGTAAGTATCGAATGATTCAGCCGTAGTTTACGTCCTGGCAGATGTGTGTTACAGAGGAAAATGCGGTTGTTGTGTCTGATGTATAGTGCATGGCCAGGAATAGTCCTGTGATGATTTGAATTCCTAGGCAAATTCCTAAGAGGGAGCCGAAGTTTCATCATGTGGAGATGTTAGAGGGTGCGGGGAGATCAATGAATGAGTGGCTAACAATTTTTATGAGGGGGTGAGTTTTTCGTAGGTTGTCATTAAGTTCTTGTAGTTGAATAACAACGATGATTTTTCAGGTCATTAGTCGTGGTTTAAGTCCATGTGGGAACTAATGACTTATGTTGTGTTTTTATTGAGTATAATTTTTTTAGTAGGTTTTACAGGATTTTCTTCAAAACCTTCTCCTATTTATGGGGGTTTGGGTTTAATTGTTAGTGGTGGGGTGGGATGTGGAATAGTATTAAGTTTTGGGGGAGCTTTTATTGGGTTAATGGTGTTTTTAATTTATTTAGGTTGTATATTGGTTGTGTTTGGGTATACAGTGGCGATGGCTATGGAGGAGTATCCAGAGGTTTGGCGATCAAGCGTTTCTATGTGAGGGGTATTGTTATTAGGATTATTGTTAGAGTTGTTTATGGTTGTGTGGATATTATATCATGATAGTATTGGGCTTAAGAGTTTAGAGGATTGAGTTATTTTTGAGGATGATATATTTAGTTTGTTTCATAAAGATTCTGTAGGGGTGGCAGCTTTGTATGGTGATGGTAGCTGATTAATAGGGGTTGCGGGTTGGTCTTTGTTTGTTACTATTTTTATTGTGATTGAAATTACTCGGGGTTTTTAGAGAATAAGAAGTGTTCCAAGTATTACAGTAATAAGAAAGGATAAAAAGTATAGTTTGATTATGCCTGATTGGTTGGAGGTGATTGTGGATGTGTATATATGAGTTTTAGCTATGTTTTTTGGTATTATTTTTTCTAATCAGAGGAGGTCTAGAAGTGAGGATGCTGTGTTTTGGCTGATATATAATTTCATAAGAGGGCATAGGTGGTGAATTGTAATTGGGAAAAAGCCCAGTAAGTTAGAAAATAGGAGAGGTTGAGTGGGATATTTTAGTTTGAGAAAATATGTGAGGTTGTTGAGTTCTATTGCTAGTGTAAATCCTAAAACGGTGACAATAAGTGCTGAGAATTTTAAGTATGAGGGTATAGTTATTTGTGGGGTTGTTATGGGAGGGATAGAATTTGAGATGAGAATTCCTGCGAAAATGCTACCTAGGGCTAGGCATTTAATGGGATTAATTAGAAGGGGGTTGTTTTCGTTGATGTTTGTTAAAGTTGGGAAGCAAGGTTGGCCTAGGAGTGCGAAGAAGATTATGCGGGTGCTGTAAACGGCTGTTAGGGATGTAGCAAGCAGTATAATAGAGAGGGCTCAGGCGTTGGTATATGAAATTCTGGCAGCTTCAATAATAAGGTCTTTAGAGTAAAAGCCTGTAAGGAAAGGAATGCCTGTAAGAGCAAGGCTTCCAATAAGTAGTGAGGAAGAAGTAAAGGGTATAGTTATAAGTAGGCCTCCTATTTTGCGGATATCTTGTTCGTCGTTTAGGTTATGAATGACAGACCCTGAACAAGTATGTTCAGTTAAAGCAAACTGAATGTATAATATAATAATAATAAGTATAATATAATAATAATAAGTATATTTAACTAAATGATAATATAATAATAAGGAAAACACAGTAAAATATTTTCACCTATTTATGTAACTATATGAACCTGCATATAACAATACCTTGGCTTGGTTTATCATTCTCTTGTTCTCTTTTCAGAGTCATTTTCCTACCATTCATTTGTGCATGTAGTGTTTGAATTTCAGATAACAAGCTCCTTCTATCTGCTTTCTGGAAGCATTCCATAGCTTCTTGATATTCAACACTCTGAAACAAAGGAAAATAAAAAAATCAAGTGAAGGAAATTGTGAAGACCATAAAATTAACAATCAAGAAATCTGAAAAAGGATTAATGGAACAAAGATACTACAATTTTTTTTTTTTAATTGCGGTCTGTCACCCAGGCTGGAGTATAGTGATACGATCATGGCTCACTGCAGCCTTGACCTCTTGGGCTCAGGTGATCCTTCCAGGTCAGCCTCTTGAGTAGGTGGGACTACAGGTGTGCACCACCATACCCAGCTAATTTTTTAAAAGTTTTTTACAGAGACAAAGTCTTGCTATGTTGCCTAGGCTGGTCTCGAACTCCTGGGCTGAAGCATTCCTTCCACCTTGGCCTCCCAAAGTGCTGGGACTACAGGTCTGAGTCACTATGCCCAGCTAAATTCTTTTTAGTTTAAAACTTTTATTTTTCCTTTCCAAAATGTGTGAGAATGTGCTACAGACAAATGTCCTTTTATCTCTAAATACTACAGAGTGTATTTCCTTAAAATAAGAACATGCTTTTTCATAACTACAATGAACAAAAGTAGAACTAACATTACTATGGCATTACCATCTGATATACAGCTTATTCAAATTTTCCAAATGTTCTTTATAGAAAAAAAAGTAATACTCATAAGTCTTTGTCTTTCCTAACCATGAATTTTTGAAGAGTACAGGCTAGTCATTTTGCTGTATGTCCTTCAATTTAAAAAATTTTTTACTTTGAACTAATTTAAGCTGAAGTTCCCATGCACCCCTTTGCCAGTTTCCCCAATAATAACATCTTACATAATTGCAGTACATTATGAAATCCAGGAAACTGACATTGCTAGTTAAACTACAAGGCTTACTCAGATTTCATTAGCTTTTAAACCCACTCACAATTTTTTTTTTTGGTGTACAGTACAAGATATTTTATCACATATGCAGGTTCATGCAGCCACCACCACAATCAGGGCACAGACTTTCTCATCACCACAAATAAACCATTTTGTAGTCAACCCTCCTCCTTAGCCCCTGCCACTGACTGTCATCTATCACTATAAGTTTGTCATCTCTAGATGCATGTATAGATAGTTTGTTCCTTTTTAATTGCTGAGTGGTATTTCATTGTATGTATACTCCAGTTTACATTCGCCTGTCAAAAGGCATCTGGGTTATTTCCAGTTTTGGCTATTAAACTGCTACGATATTCATATATAGGTTTTAACGGAGACATAGGTTTTCATTTCTGTCTGATAAAATAATTGTGAGTGTGACTGCTACACTGTATGGTAAGTGCATGGTTGGTAAGAAATGGCCAGATCATTTCCCAGCGTGGCCTCCCATTTTACATTCCTACCAGCAAGGTACAAGACGCAGCTTCTCTTTGTCCTCACCAGCATTTGTTTTTAATTCCAATCGATGTGTAGTATCCTCAATTTGTTTTCATCTGATATTTCTCCAAGAGTAGTTATGCATTTAACAGAATACCACAAAAGTGATATTGTGTCCTTCATATCGTATGATGCCTGTTCCATTACTGGTAATAATAACTCAGATCACTTGGTAAAGCTGGTGTCTGCAAGGTTTCTCCATTGTCAAGTTCCTGCTTTTCACTACTTTGAGATTACATAAATATGCTTTTCTTATCAAACTGTTTCATACTAGTTTTAGCATTTGTTGCTAATTATTGCTCGAATAGGTTGTTACTATAATCTTTACTGAAGGATGATTTCCTAATTCTATTGTTTCTTCTACAATCACTAGCTATCTACTGTAAGAATATTTATTTATATCAGTATAAACTCATGAACTTTTATATACTCTTTGGTTTATAATTTGTCACTATCATTTAGTTTGGCATTTAAATTTTGGACAAGCTGCTTCTGTGAGCTTTGACAATCTCCTTTCATTCTTTTAACAATTCCTTACTTGCCAGCAAAACACAAGATTCCAGGTTTACCTTGTACTTTCCCTAATCCATTCCTGGAATCAGTTCAGTTCTCCAAGGGACTTTACTTTCTTTCAATGAAAAATGTACTTAAAAGACAAGATCTGGGTGCTAAGTGTTATGAGTAGATTCTGAGTACCAATTTGATCCCATTACTAGTTATGTCTTTTCAGGTTTTCTACTTTTTCCTGATTGAGTTCCGATGAATGATTTTTTTTTTTTAAGAAAAATTGTTATTTCACCCAAGTTTTAAAATTTGTTAACAGTTGTTCAAAATATTCTATTCTCTTTAGTTATGTATGTCCCAGCTATATCTTTAGTTGATTCCATCTTCATTCTTAATTTTTAAAAAATGTATGCTTTATCAAAAATTTTGCTTAACCAATTCTTCAGAAAAGTTTCTATTTTATTAGCTTTTCAAAGAACCAACTTTTTACATTGTATACTCTTTATTTTACCAGTTTATGTATTTCATTAACTTTTTTCTTTATTAAAGTCAATCCTCATTATTCATGGATCCTGTATTTACCTTCTCACTAAAATGTATTTGTAACCCCCACATCAGTACTTGTATGGCTTTCATGGTCTCTCACAGACATGCATAGAGCAGCAAACATTTTAAGTTGCCCAATGTGCATGTTCCTGCTGAAGTCAAAAACGGTGATACTCTGCCTTCTTGCTTTGGCTCTGTTACTCTAAACAAGTATCCTTTTTATAATCTCCTTAATGTATTTTCAAATTTGTGTGATTTTTGTGATTTCACTTTTCAAAATGGCCCCCCAGACACATGAAAAAGTACTCAACCTCACTAATCATCAGAGAAATGCAAATCAAAACCACACTGAGTTACCACCTAACCCCAGTAAGAATGGCCATCGTTAATAAAACAAACAATAACAGATGCTGGTGAGGATGTGGAGAAAATGGCCAGGATGCAGAGACAAAGAAACACTTCTACTAAGCTGGTGGGAATGCAAACTAGTGAACCTCTATGGAAGATAGTGTGGTGATTTCCAAAAGAACTAGAAATTGACCTTTCATATGACCCAGCAATTCCCCTATTGGAAATATACCCAGAGGAACTCAAATCATTCTACAAAAAAGATACATGCATGTTTATTGCAGCACTACTCACAATAGCAAAAACATGGAACCAACCATGCTGCCCACCAAAACGGGACTGGATAACAAAAATGTGGTACATATACACAATGGAATATTATGCAGTCATAAAGAAGGATAAACATATGGACTTTGTAGCAACTTGGATGGATTTAGATCTATCACAGAAACAAAGAATAGAGTACCATATGTTCTCACTCATAAGCAGACCTTGAACAATTATCATAATACTATAAGGGATTGGCAATTGTGAGAAACTGCCAGGGGAGAGGGGATGGGATTGGTAGTTGAGGGAAACTGCCAGGGGGGAGGCATACGTCATCATCAAGGGTACTTGCATAATGAACATTTGTATACCTAATCCTGAACTGTACCCCACATCTTTAAAATAAAAAATAAAAAAAATTTTTAAATGGTCCCCCCAAGTGTAGCAGTGAAGAACTTTGTGGTGTTCCTAAGAGCAGGAAGACTGTGGTGCCTTTTCAGGAGAAAATATGCAAGTGAGATAGGCTTCTTTAAGGCATGATTTATAGTGCTGTCAGTGGTATTCAACATTAATGAATTAATTGTAATATATAGTAAATAGATGTCTTTAAGCAGAACCACACGTAAACAAGGTTATAAACTGATTGGTTGATGAAAACATTGTGACCAAAAGTTTAAAGGAACTTAGCCCTGTGTTTCCCTTAGGAGCAATGATTGCTTAGTGATTACAGCAACTGTATAGAACATAACCACTATGAATAATGAGAATTTACTATATCTTATTCCTTCTCATTTTGTGGTTTATTCTGTTGCTTTTTCTAGCTTTCTAAGTTAGACAACTAGCTCAATGATTTTCAGTCTTTCTTACTTTCTAACATAAGATGAAATATTTAAGATAATATTCTTTTCCTAAATATTCCTAATGCCTCCTATTATTGTTAACCATCATACTGAAATTAAGACTCTAAAACTAATCAATAACTCATTTTCTTATTACTGTTAAAAAATGTTCTTTAAAACAAAGTTTCATTTAGATACCTGTTCTTGTAATCTCTGTTCCAAACAGTTTAATAATCCAACTGCATCTCTAGTACCTAGAGCTGTCAGCTCAGTCTGAAATGCAGCTAGTAAAACAGTACGCTCTTTTAAGAAAACTTGTTGAAGGGCAAGCAGCAGTTCACCTCGCCAGTCTGAGCAGCTCTCATGAGATTGAGAACTATCATAAACCTAGCAGAGTACAAACAACAAAAGTTAGTTTTCAAATGAGCATGTTTTGAAAACATTCTAAAAATACTAATCTCCTAACCAAAATGAATATTAAAAGCCAAAGAGCATATTTATTTTCAAGTGTGAAAATATATAATCAATGCAAAAACATATAAAAATAATTTAATTTGCAATATGTACTGTTATTATTGTTACAAGTAATATAAGACTTTTTAGATGCTGAATATTCTTTGGGTACCTTGGCTTCTCTGTGCACTTGCATTTTGGTAATTAAATCCTTAAGAGATAAGATTGTATTCAGGTATGCTCTTCTTTCTTCCAGCCAAGATTCTGACATCTGCTGAAGAGAATGGTCCTCTCCATCATTATAAGGAGACTCCGTAAGAGAAAGTACCTGAATACCCTCATTGTGGACAGCTCTCAGTAATCCCTGGAAACCAAAATTCCAAAGCCAGAATTACATCTTCCTCAAAGACTGAAAAACTTGACAAAAAAATAGAAATAAACTTTCAGCAAAATAGCTTTATCTAGCCATATTGATTTAGAAAAGCCACTGCAGACAGAAAACTCCAGCTTAATCTTACTGAATGCCTTGTTCCTGTGAAGGGAGTAAGTCAATCCCTGTAGACTGTCTATGAGTTTTCACAGTTCTCATTTCTACATTCCTTCTATTTAGCTAATGTACTCTTCCTAGGTTTAATGATTAGCCACTAACTAGTCAAAAGAAAAACATGGGGAATAACTTCTAGTCTTTGAAACTACTTTAAAATAATTTTGGCAAATAAAGACATTAGTAATAAGAATTATTAAGAAAAAATCTTCATACACATAATTATAATATATATTACACTTTACTATCTGTAAAATATGGGAAAGAAATAAAACTGAAACCCAAAGTTCCTTCTAGCTATGCCATTCTCTCTTTGGAAGAGCTCGCTATATAACTTTTTTTGGGGGGGATACAGGGTACCCCCCCGGTTGCTCAGGTTGGTGTGCAATGGCAGAATCATAGCTCACTGCAGCCTCAACCTCCTGGGCTCAAGTGATCCTCCTGCCTAAGTCTCCCAAGTAGCTAGTGCCCCACCATGCCTAACTAATTTTAACTTTTTTATAAAGACAAGGTCTTGCTATGTTTCCCAGCCTGTCTTGAACTCCTGGGCTCAAGCAATCCTTCCTCCTTGGCCTCCCAAAGTATTGGAATTATAGACATGAGCCACCATGCCTGACTCTACTATATAACTTCTAATAAACTACTGTGTTCAATGTAGAAATACCGGCTGAGTTAATAAACAGTATCTATCTTTTAGTACCTTTATTTTCTTTGGAAAAGAATCTGCTGGACTTTCACCTTCTTCTTCTTGGCCTTCTGACGCTGTGTCAAATCCCTGACTGTGTGTAAGATAAATTCCCTGACCCCAGTCTGATCCAGAATCTAAAATAAAGAAAGTCATTTGCTGTTAAGTCAACCTGTCCCCCATAAAACAAAACTTTTTAAACAAACACTATTAAAATTTCAGAACTTTATATAACTTACCACTGGAATATATTTCTCTAGTTTTGTAAGCATCAGAATGTGTTAATTCAGGAATTGAGGATCCCTAATTAGAGAAAACAAACATTTTTTGCTTTAATAAAAACGGAACCCAATGAATCATCCTAGTGTTTTCTAATGCTGTAGGGAAAAAAAGCATCAATTTTGTCATTCACAATACATGAAATGATCCATAGTTTATAATAGGCTATATTTTTTTCCTTCATGAATATTACTACAATAAGAGACAATCATGAACTAACAGGATAACAGGTTCCAAATCCATAAAGGACCTTAATATATTATCTAATTCTACACAATGGAAAGATTTAAAATGATAATAGTATCATAAGGAAGACACTTCCTCAAGTTTCTTTTTAAATTTTCTCTTAAAGAATGTTGACAAAAACACATCGTAAAAATGAAATACCTCTTTAGTTCTTAGACACTGTATCACTGCCTTCAAGGTCCCACATTCCTCTGTCAGTAACTGAACACCATTATAATGTCTCCTCCTTAAGGTTTCAGTTTCTGAAATATGTCTGGATTCCATATCCAAAATTTCAGCAGCATGTAGTTCTTGCATCTGCTCAATTTTTTCAGTAAACTGACTGATTATTTTAGTGATTTCTTCTGAGGAACAGTCACTCTGTAAATCAATTTGGATTCCAGCATTTTTAACAAGAATATGTGGAGTCTGATTGCTGTTATTGACCTTGACAGTCCTGTTTGTCTGGGATGCAGAGCTTGTTCCTACTTTCACAGGAAGTTGCTCTAACATGCAAAACTTTCTGTTTTCTTGTAGTTCAATCTTATCTTCTTTCTCTAAGTGGGATAATTTCTCTTCTGCCTCTATGAGTTGATCCTTAACTTGGCTTAAATCTTTCTGAAGAGATGCCACATTTGCTTCTTTTACCTAAAACACAATGGATGGTAGAATATTCAGTTAAAAATTTTTCCATATTAAATTTTCTGTAATAAAAATAGAATCCAATGAATCATTCTGCTGCTTTCTAATGTTAAAAAAAGCAATCAACTCTGTCATTCACAATAAATGAAACTGTTCATGGTTTATATCAAGTCTATAATTTTTCTTCATGAATTTTACTATAATGAGATATTCGCAAATTCATAAATTAAAGAATAAAATTAAAAGTAGGTGAGAAAAAGTATACTTGATGATCATATTTAATTTTCCTCAGAATAATAGGAAAAATATTTCAGAAACACTCATAGTTTACATTTATATTCATATGTATGGCCACACAGTATTACAGAAGCATAATAATTTTATCAGCTTCTACTTTTGGTTCTCATAGATATATGGTCCTTTTAAACTCTTGTCTTTCTCCTACTTCATCAGCAAACTAGAGATTAAAAGTATTCTCCTTACAAAGATTCCCAAGGAAATCAAGCAAAAAGATGTTGACAAATTCTAACAACAAAATTTTTAATCAAATCCAGAAAAGACTTTTAAGTTAGCTTTTAAGTGGTGGATCTGGGTTTGTTTTACAGGAAAGAATATTCTTTGAAATGAAATTAAAGATAGGTAGAAATAAGTGAATTAGGAGCTAGGTTGTTTATCTTACCAAAAGCTCTTTTTCAAGTTTTTCTGCCTTTTCTTTATAATTGGTAAGTTCTTCTTTGGTCGGCAATGACTCAGTTCTAAGAGCCTCAAGTTCACCAAAAAGTCCACTCTCTTCACTGGTAGTAATTAGCTCAGTAGTTATCTGAATGGCAGTGGAAACAATATTAAACACATCATTAAAATATATATATATTAAGTTCATGGCACTCACACGTTCTAATACAACTTTCTCAGGAATGACTGCCTACAGATAAAAGAGGTTGCAATGATCAATGCTTTTCAACAAATAGGAACTCTTTATAAGAACCATCATCTTATATTCTTGAGACAATGATTCTCTTCTAGAGAAAAAACTGATTTCCTGGGAATAAAAGGTAATAAAACATGCTATTAGTATATATCCTAAAAATTTATAAATTATTATTGGAAAAATTCTTTGTTACCAGTCAAAAGTGCTTCATATTTATATCACTTTCCTCAAAAGAAATCAGGTGTACAAGGATTTTTCTTAGACGTTATTACATGGACAGACTCATTACTATTTTAATTATTTATTACTTACAATAACTTATGGTTCCAATGGGTAAGAGGAAAAAGCCTAGTAAACAGAGTTATTATCCTTTGCAAAATAAATTATATAATTATAGAATCATTATATATGAATTAATCTCCTGGTGTTTAGATAAACTGCACTTCTACTGTTCAAAAGTATAAATTTATAAAGTGAGAATTTGGGGAGAAAAAAGCCCCTGTCATATCTGTCACATGCTAAGAAATAACTCCAATTTCAGATCTTTGCATAATTAGACTCACAGAGGTCAAACACAAATTTTTACTAAAAAAGGATGAACTCTATTATCAGATGCAAAATTTGTAAAACCTAATGATTTGCTACCCACAAATTAATTCAGCAGATATATAGAAAGATCATATATTTTCTTTCTTTAAAGTCTGTAGTATTTGCAATGCTAATATATTTTGATATTTTTCATTATGTAAAAGAAATGTAATATAACATGCACTTTTGTTAAACTTAGTATCTCTTAGTTTCTTCTGCCTGCTCTATTTAATGAGAATGTTAAAGAAATAAATATTATGTTTGAAGACCAAAAAATAAAGTCTATGTCTATTTTCCTATTGATTGTAATATCAGTGTTAAGTTAAATTTGGCCTGAGGCTGTCTCTGTGACCTTGAGTTCCTATGCAAGGAACTGCAACCTAATTTAGTAGTATGTAAACAAATTGGAAACCTAATTTAGGAGTATAAAAAACAGCCAGGTCTCAGCTAATCACAAGCAGCCAACTGATCATTCCATGTCCAAATATGGGAAATGCCTAGCCATAACCAGTCAAACTATTTCTGTACTTTATTTGAGAGTTCTGTCTATAAAGATTCCCTGTTTATCACTGCACAGGAGAGCTCGGTGAACCTCCTCTGGTTCTGAGGGAGGCCCAATTCATGAAACGTTCCTTACTCAAACTTTTGTGTTTAGCCTGAAGTTTTTCTTTTAGCAACAACATCTTTTTATTAAAAAAAACCTAGCCAGGTGTAGTGGCTCAAGCCTATAATCCCAGTACTTTGGGAGGCCCAGGTGAGAGGAGTGCCTGAGCCCAGGGGTACAAGACCAGTCTGGGTAACTTGGTGAGACCTCGTCTCTACAATATATCAAAAAATTAGCTGGGTGTGGTAGCACGTGCCTCTAGTTCCAGCTATTTGGAAGGTTGAGGCAGAAGGATTGCCTGAGTCCAGGTCAATGATGACCGTGAGCATGCCACTTGCACTCCAGTCTGGGTAACAGAGTGAATCTCTGACACACACACAAAGACATTTTGAATAAATTCTTAGATGTAAACAGAGCACCATATTTAATTTAATAAATTAGCAATCAGCTTAAAGAACAAAAGAGCTGCTTGGGATATTTAAGTGAAAAAAATATCAAATACAAAACTAACCTTGAAACCTTCAAAATCTCCTTGAGGGCTTCTTTTCCTTTCTTTCCCTTCTTGTTCTTTCTCACTGTCCTCCAATAGCTTCTGTAGTTCAAGGAGTTTCTTTTCTTTTTCCAAATCATTTTTTACTGCAATTTCTACTTGTTCTTTTTCTAAAATCAAACGAGCATGCATTTTGACCACCTGACTTTCTAATTCTGATATTCTCAAGGTTAAAGCTGATACATTTGGCTCCATCTCATTTTCTGTTAGTTGAGTTAAATTATGTATATTTGTTCTTTCAGGTTCTGACGAAATTGTTTGTTTATCTTGACAGAACTTTGCATATTCCTGAACTGCTTCAAGTTGGACCTGGCACACAAGAGCAGCAGCTACTTTTTCCTCAAGAATTTTCTGTAGGTTTACAATCTTCTTTTGAAGCATTTCTGTTTCAGATTGGCCTTGTTCCTGTATGTGTTTTATTTGTTTATAACACCGGGTAAGTTCTAAATCCTTTGTACTAACAGTGCTTTCCAGTTGTAGCAACTTTGTTTCTAAACTACTTATGGAAACTTTGCTGTTTTCTTCAAAAGGTTTGAGGAAAATCTGACTTTCTATAGGTTTAAAAGCATCCTCAGGAAGGACTACTTCCAGTTCAAGTTTGTCTTCACTTAGATCATCTGCAGTCATGTTAACACTTTTCTCTGGTACACTTTGGATTTTTCCCATGTTTTCACGTTCTATCTTTAAGCTGCGTAATTCTTGTGTTAGCTGACTTACTTTAAAATTGGTTTCTTTAAGTACATTTTTTGTGAAGGTCATTTCTTTATTAGTGGCTTCTACTTGCTGTGCCAAAGCCAATTTTTCAGCTATAACCATATCCAACTGATGTTTTAAACTGACTGATTCTTCTGGGAGTGAATTAGCATCTAATGTCTTCTGTTCAATTTTTGCCAATTCTTGTTGAAGTTTTTCAATCACTTCATTAAGCTGCTCTATCTCTTCTTCTCTAGTTTTCTTTATACATTCTTGATCACTCATCAAACATTCTATTTGGCTTTCAAGATCCCTTATCAATTTATTTTTCTCTTCAATAATCTATTAATTAACAAAAAAATTAACACACATAATAAATATGCATTCATATTTTGAAAGTTTTATCTTATTTTAGGGCAGGACCTAAAAAAGATGATCACACAGAAAAATAATATACTACTACTCAGATCTTACTTTAATTTCGAATATATTACAACACCTCCCCCATCAATCAAACAGGTACTTGGAACTTCAATCAGAAAGTTCTGTCAAGTGTAAAGTGATTTCCGCTTTTAGTAGCTGATTTCCTGTTAGAAAAATAGTTATCAATACATTTCAACTGAAAAGCATGAAGTATTAAAATAAAATCTACAATAGATGGTACCCAAAGATAATTATCCTGTTTAACTTACATTAAGTAGAGGAATTTATAATACATTTGGTTAGAATAATATGGTAAAATTTAAGTCACAGAGCATCCCTAAAAAACATTAAACTCTTTAATATTATTAGGAAGGGATAAAAATACACATATATTATTAAGACAGTGTCTTAACTAACAAAATTAATAAAAAATAATTAAGATTTTTTAAAAATTTCAGTGGAAAACTGAAAAATGTAACCATTTTGCCCTTTAGAATTCTGGCTCATGTCAATTTCAGATAACAAACAATTTTAAATGAGTATACCTTGTTATCTGCTGTAATTTCAAGTTGCTGTTGAAGTTTTGCAATTTGTTCATTTAATTGGTCAATTTCTACTTCTTTTTCCTGTATTTTTTGAGCAAATTTCCCAAACAGCACATGTTGGTCCTGAGTAGACACAGCATCAGATGCCTTTATGACAAATCCTAGTTTCTCCATTTCATCCTAGGATTAAAAATGACTATCACAGTTAGATGTACCATTACATGTCATTTTCAGAACATTCTTTCAAGTAACTCTTAACAAAAGATAATAGTGCCTATAATGTACAAATGAGAAAGATTAGTAACTATATGGTTATTGTAAATCAATAATTCTTAAACTATTTTCATCAAAGGCCTCAAAATTTTCATTTATTTATGAATTAAAATGTTTAAGTTGGGTTGAAAAAAAGTTCCATGCAAATGCTAATGTTCCTCTGTTAAGTATTACTTAGCTGTTGGACTTAGCAAATATTTAATAAAACTACACAGGACCAAAACTATAAATTACTTACAGATAAAAGCTTTTCAAACTAATTACCTTAAATAACTTGTTTTCTTGTTCGAGTTCTTGTAGGCGGGTAGTAGATTCCTTTTTCTGTATTTCTAATTGCATATGTAGTTGCTGAACCTCTTCATTCTTATTTTCCAGTTCTTCTCTAAACTGTTCTAATTGTTCTTCTAAGTTTGTGATCTTTAATATCAAAATTATCAAAAGTAAAGAGAAAAAAGTTTATACAAATGTGTATTGGCCAAGATAAAATGAAAGGTGCTGTATTAGCTTTACAAAGTTTGTATGCTTAAAACACGAGTCATAAGAATAAAAAAAGGTGGTTTCTAACCCCAGTTTAACTTTGTGGTTCCTAGACAAGCTCAAACTAAACACCACTGACCTATACACCCTAAGCAGAGAGGAGACCTTCTAAGGAACAATACAAGCAGTCTTCTACTAAAACATCCTCTCATGAAGCAGAAAAGAATCACAGGAGGAACGGGAAAATTCCACATATTTTATCTTAGTTTATGTTAAATTGAGATGCTATCCGAAGCCTCAGAAAAGTTGTAGAATTAAGTCAGTTTTTTAGCCACCAAGTAAGATTAGCTTAATTTAGTACACAAATATCTAATTAACCCACTGAAAGTTTGGCTGTCATGTAGCTTGTTAACCAGAAGGAGGAAACTAAGTAGAAATGAAGACCAAGAGAACTTTAGGTCTGAATTACAAAAACTCTTAAAATTCAAGTTAATTATATAATTTTAGGAGAAAATTGGAGAGCTCCTATAGGTAGGACAATAAAAATTTATTAATTTCTGTAGGTGGATTATCAATAATAGTAAAGCAACTGCTCTTTGATAGTTATACAGACTGAAACTAATGATGAATATTAAGAACTAGTTATTTTTATATTTAAAAAACTGTTTTTGATTGAGGACAGTAATAGTCATTTAGCTCATTTTTGTAGTAACTTAATAAATACTGAATGCATGGATTTCCAAATGTATCTTTACCTGATCGTCAGAACTGCTGATCAAAAAGCACCCTAAGATGCAGAAACAGTATTTAGTGACAGCTGGCTCAGAGAGCAGCCTATAAATCATTTAGCCTTAGAAGGTGAAAGAGGGCATATGCTGATTACATGCTGACACACCACATAATTAGAATCATATCCTAGCACCAGCAAGCCAAGACCTTAAAAATCAGCTTAGTATTTCTTAAACGGAAATAGTATCAATACTAGTAATAATAACCATGATTTATAAACAATTTACTACTAAGTACTGTGCAAAGTACTTTATGTGTATTATTGTCTTAAAACCCTATAACAACCTTATGAGATCTCTTCTGTGTCCTCATTTCAGAGATGAGGAAAGGAGTCACAGAGAGGAGGAGTAACTTGCCTTGAAGTCACACAAATAGTATGTGGTAAAGCCGGTTTTTGAACCTGGGAAGTTTGCCTCTGGAGCCTTTCCTTCTAAACTATCATTTATCCTGCTTCTAATAACTAATGTCTAAGACTTACATTTAAAAACGTCTCTCTCACACTGGTTATTAGACTCAGCAGATACCGAAATACATTTGGTGGTTATATATGAATAATTATTAGGTTGTTGAAAACTGTACGATTATATCTTTTTCAAAGTTATCTAGCGTAATAGTGTTCATAACTATCCCTTTCTACTACTTTTAATGACAAAATATTATTGTAAAATAAACACACACATAGTTATTCAAGTTCAAAATAGCTGCCATAGCCGTGGCATTGGTGGTTCAGTGGGAGAATTCTCGCCTGCCAAAATTGCTGTCCTACTTCATGTAACATTTATTTATTTATATTATACAATAGCTTATGCCCAAAGTCTTAACTCTGTGATACTTGTGAGCCTTGCTACTCAAAAGTGTGGGGGGTGATATCTGAAGCTACAGAATTGACATTGCATGGAAGCATGGTAGATATGCAGAATGTTATGTCACACCCCAGAATTATGTTTCAATAAGATTCCTGGGTCATTCACACGCATACTGATGTTTCAGAAGCACTGGCCTAAAAACACTAACTTTCCTATTTTACGTAGCTGAAGTTGAGGCATCATATCAGATATGTTAATCTCCCAAAATGATACTATGGGTCATTCTTTCCTCTTATTCAGCAAGTTCCAGTTTAGTGCAATGCTCTCTTATTGCTGAGTCTATAATAACCCCAAACCAGAAGAATATTAGTAAGATTTAAAAACAGAGACTGGTAGCTTTTTATTTTAGTCTTGTTTATTTACCAACTGAAATTATCATTTAGATTAATTTGCAACTGTTTTCTTTTTTTTAATGTTTTAATCTCTTTCTAATGTATATATATATATCTCCATAATTAGACAGTAGATTCCTTGAAATGCATTGTTGGTTGTACAACTGGACAGCAGTCTCCATATGCAAAAGAGCTCAATAAATGTTGAATGACAGTCTTGAATACTTCTCACCAACAAGATAAAACAGGCCCCAGTGCTTGGGCAGTAAAGCATCACAAGAGTTCCAAACTCAGACATCTAAAAGGAATTCTTGTTCAACCAGTCAGTGTGTGACCATGAGGAAGTTATTTGGTCTCTTTTAAGTATCAGTTTACACATCTGCAAAATGGAGACAATAGAGCCTGTCTCCAGGGAGAGTGTAAGGATTGACAGTATAAAGCATTTAAAATACTTAGCACTTTCTAGTACAATCCTCGAAAAAATTATTATTATTTATTATTGCTATCTGTAAGCTAGATCTCATTAGCTCTATAAAGAGCTAAAATCCATTAAAGGCATCTTTTTCTACAAGAAATATTTCTATCTATCTCCTTATTATTCCCTGCTTCCTATAATCCTGAAACTCCTTTCTTTTAAACTTTTCATCTCTTTCTACTCATTCTGAATTTCTAAATATTCTAAAAAAATTTTTAAAATGTATACAAATTTAGGCTCCGAGAGTAGTGGAAAGTATCTCAAATATAATGATACACAGGGACATCTCATGTTTACACACCATTAGATATCTAAAAATATTTGCCTAATTTTCAGGAAAAAAAGCTTTAAGTTATTTTCACTAAAAGACATGCTTCAATTCTATGTTTCCGTCTCTCAGTTTCCAGTTACAGGTAAGTGAATGGGTTCTGAAGAGGACTTGTTAATGTTATTAAAAACTAGTAGCAGAGGAGGGTGTCAGTTTAAACTCATTCAGTATTTCTGGCCCTGTCTCATCTGTAAAAACTGGAGATTAGTTGGTAGATGTTCTCTAAAGGTTTTTTATAATTTTAAGCAACTACAATTCTGAGTAAAAGGTAGACAGTTATTAGATACTTAATTCAAGAATTGAAGGTATTAGTAGTGCCATATTACATTTAAAAGAGAATAAAAAATATAAAATTAGTAAGCTTAATAAACTACCCAGAGTCAACTATCATTCTTTTAGGTCTAGTGTGAAGGTTCATCTTTTGTAGGGAACAGATAATTTACTTATTTAGCTTAAGGTAAATCTTTAAATGTTCATTCTTTCAAACAGAAGTGGTTTTATATAAACAAAAGTACTCTTCGCCTCCCACAAGAAAACCAAAACTCAGAATAAACCAGAGCCTCTCAGATAAGCATTACTTAGTATTATATGATGTTAAGAAAATAATTCTTCTCAAGGAAATGATCATTTCAACTATAGTCATATATATAGACATCTTTTGTTGTTCTCTAAACTACTAGTTCTCTGAGCTGTAGTTTTAGCTGATGTTTAAATCATTCTTGTATTTTTCAAAGAATTTATTAACATTTCTATATTGTTTAAGTTTAATAAATATCTATCAACATTAATTAAATGTCCTGAGAATATTATGTAGAAACAATTGTGTATCATTAGACAGAGTATGATATGTTTTAGAAAAACTATAAGTAGACAAAGGCTTAACTTATAAATTAATTGGCAAGTTGAAATTACCACTACTCTAAAAGTAAGTTTTTCTTTTCTTTTTTTATTTTTTATTTTTATTTTTTGAGATGGAGTCTCACTCTGTTGCCCAGACTGGAGTGCAGTGGCTGCTCCCGGCCACCAAAGCCTCGACCTGCTGGGCTCTGGCGATCCTTCCGCTTCAGCCTTCCAAGTAGCTGGAACTACAGGCGCGTGCTACCACGCCCGTTTAATTTTTGATTTATTGTGGAGATGAGGTCTCGCCAAGTTGCCCAGGCGGGTCTTGAACCTGCGGGCTCAGGCAATCCACTCACCTCAGCCTCCCAAAGGCGCAGGATTACAGGCTGAGCCACCGAGCCCAGCTTATTTTTTATGGCTGGCAGGGAGTAGAGAAACACAGGAGAGTTTTATATAATTACTATTAACTGTTTGGGAGATTTTTTTGTTTTTTTTTTTAGAAAGAAGGATTTATTGAGAGAACAGAAGAGCTCCCACAAGGGGAGGGAACCCAAAGGGGTTGCCCTAACTTTTTGTTCTAAAAAAATATTTTGTATATTGAAAAACAGCACTATAATCTTCCAGGGCAATACAACTTTAAAAAACGAAATAAATCCACAGCAAAGCAGCAATAATCCAATGCTCATGCTATGGTTAGGAGAAAAGAAAGATATTGCCCTTTATCCAAACACTACTGTATCTCCCCACCCTCTTTATGTCTGCTGAATTGTCCCTCTTCTGTCCTCTTAAAATTCATTCGTTTTATACTGCCTATTCTCTCCACCCAGAATATGTTCTTTCAAATCAGCTTATTTGTTCATATGCGTATTGCCTTCCAGGTCAATTTAGACATTCAGTTGAGAAACAGTCTAAACTTTGGTTTGGATCATAAACTCCATTCTGTTAAATGACACTTTCAAGGCAAATGATTTTAAATGATTCAAAGCACATGTTGTCACTTAAAAATAAACTCCTTACCTCTTTTTCCTTCCTGTCTATGGCATCTCGCTCAGCTTGCAACTGTACTTCTAGGGACAACTCTGCTTTAGCTTCTACAGCTCCAAACTGTTTTCGGTCATCTACCTTTAAATACATAAAAATCTTCTCAAAATTTCAGACATTAATCCTGATTACCCATTGTTTTGGAGAAGTAACAATTCTATTTCTCCAGTTAGAAGTAGAAAATCTAAATTAGTGAATAATCAAAAGGTTACAGATATTTTTTCAAATGTATTTTTCATAAATTCAAATAGGAATTTTTGATACTGAAAATTCATTCCTCAGATAAAATGAAGGAATCCCCAATCCACCCTCCCAAGCTTTTTATCCTGCTCTTCTTTCATTTATTTTTGCTTTCTTCAGTCTAATAGAGATGGATTTCATTACTTCTTAGTCTGCGGTAAATCTCCATACACTGGTGTCAATTTTTCACATAGCTACTTTGATGGCTAAAAGGGTAATTAATTCTTCTGGTTCAACTATTCTTCCTTTCTCAGGACTAAGGTATGCAAATGATAGTAGGAAATAAGAATAAACAAATTACTATGATGTCAACAAGGGCATAAAGACATATTATGTAGTAAATAATATCAAGCAGACAATTTTTTATTTAAAAGAACTGATATTCATGAAAACGCTTAATAAAGTTAGCTCAAATAAAACATCCCACCTTTTGAAAAGTGTCTGTAATGAGTAAGGCTTGCTCCAGTTCCCTGACTCTGAACTCCAGTTTCTCAATTTCTTCATTTCGCTCTTGTATATCCCTTTGAAGCTGCTCTTTAGAAAGCAAAAGTTCACTGCATTTGTCTGTTTTTTCTTTCAGATGATTTGTTAACTGTTCAACCTGAAATGTAAAAAGTCAAAAATATGGCTTTAAAAATTTTCACCCAGTTCTTAACTACAAGTTGAATATCCCTAATTTGAAATCTGAAATGCTCCCAAATTCTCAACTTTTGTTTTTAAGAGATGGAGGTCTCACTGTGTTACCCAGGTTAGAGGGCACTGGCTATTCACAGGTATGATCGCAGTGCCCTTTAGCCTCAAGCTCCTGTGCTCAAGTGTTTCTCCTGCCTCAGTCTTCCAAGTAGCTGGGACTACAGGTACGTGTTACCATGCCCAGATCAAAATCCAAAATGTTTAAAGCACAGACATGGCTCTCAAAAAAATATTCATGGGAACATTTCAGATTTGGATGCTAAACCAGTAAGTATAATGCAATTATTACAAAATTTTCAAAAACTATTTTTAAATGCTATGCTAATTACATTTTAGATAAGGACAGCAACTACTGTCTCCAACAAAGGTGACATTTTCCAAAGTGGTAAAACTGAGCAACATTAGTAAAAGAGAAATAATAGTGCTTTCATATAATCTTTTTAAAAAGTTCTTTCTCTAAAGACTAAGACTTTCTCAGCTAGGAAGAGGAAAAAAGGTAGCATTTTAAATAATGCTGTATTATTTAGTAGCACAACCACACTGAGACCTAATAACAACGACAAATTTGCAGAGTACTAACTTAATCTTGTGTGAGATAAAATATCCCAAATAATTATTTCGTGGATTATATTTTGCTAACAGTCGCTTGGAAAGGTTTTTCAACATACACATCGCCTCTTCCCAGAATAGAGATAAGGATGCAAGGTGGTGAAAGGGATCTGTGTCTTGAAAGTTTCCTAGTTTTGGTTTCTCCACTACCAAAAATAAATGATAGAGTGTTCCAGGACTTATTCTCTAAGACTGATATGCAAGTCCCTTCAAGTGAATGGTTCCATGACATAAAAACACAGGAAGGATTAATATAAGTTGGTATATTATAATATAAAGTTATGAGATTAGATGTGATGGTAAAAAAATAAAGGAATTCTCTTTTATCTCAGTGAAATACTTTGAGGAAGTTACCTGAAAATAACAATTATTCCTTAAAATATTAAAAGAGTGCAAGCTGAACTATAGCTGTAGGTTCAAGGATGACAGCAATGAAGCCACTGAGGAGAAATTTAACAATAGCAGGTTGACTAAGACTTGGAGTGAGATCAAGAGAAAAAGTAACAAAATAGATACAATGAAATAGTGCAATATATAACTACAGTTAGTTTTTTTGGATCCTGAGAAAATCAGGACTCAGAGCTGGAAGATAAGGAGAACATAAATGGATTACAATGTTCCTGGAAAAAAGCAAATATGTGCATTCTGTTAGTTTCTTAAAGCTTCATGAATGAGGCAGATCAACCTCTTTAAATACAAGAAAACTATGTAAAAGCAAATGATAGTCTAAGTTATAGAGCTTAAATATTCTTTTGAATTACAACAAATAACTATTTTTTAAAAGCTAAAAATATGTTTGTTAAGAACAGGGCAATAGCTACACACTGGAGAGGGTTGACAACTTTTATAGTACTCTAGCAGGTTAGCATTTTAGTTCAGTGAGTTTAAAGGCACTTTATACTCTGCAATTCTTCTAGATAAATTAAATGAAGTAAACTGCACAGAAATTACAATTGAAATAAAAATGGTTTCCAGAAATAATACTCGTTAAATTAAGTGTTCACTGTGTGACAGAACAACACACTCCTATTATGTGGGTGGTATTGCAATCTATTTTAGAAAGGAATAAACAGAGATTTGAGAGGTCATGTCATTGTTACATACCTATTAAATGGTACAGCCCTGATACAAACTGGGATTGCTTTACCCTAAGCACAATGTCTTTATCACCATGGCAAGTAATCTTTAGAAATATATATAGTGATTCTTCCCTCATTCATGTAGTATTCATTTGGTAAATGTGGTAGAATTCTGATTGTTTCTATATGAGGAAAATATACAGTTGTGGTAAGAAAGAAAAAGCTGGAAGACTGGTTACGAGACTACCACAATGATCCAAGTAAATGATGATGTCAACTAGAAGTTACCTTTTTTAATTTTTTTTTTTTTCTGATTCAGAGTCTCACTCTGTCATATAGGCTGGAGTGCAGTCGCATGCTCATGGCCACTGCAGCCTCGACCTGCTTGGCTCAGGCTATCCCTCTGCCTCAGCCTTCCAAGCAGCTGGAACTATAGGCATGTGCCACTACATTCAGCTAATTTTTAAATTTATTACTGAGATGAAGTCTCGCCAATTTACCCAGGCTGGTCTTGAACTCCTGGGCTTAGGCAATCTCTTCTTGCCTCCCAAAGTGCTGGGATTATAGGCATGAGCCACTGCACTCAGCCCTGACAACTAGAATTTAAGGAGATGAATGGAAGTGGAAAGAATGGAAAGATGTAGTGCAACCTAATCCACCAATGTGTTAGAAGTAGGAGTTGAGAAAAAGAGGGGAAGCAAGGGTAATTTTAGGTCTCAGCAAGAAGAAGGAACATGTTTCATTCTTGTCTTTCACTGGTAGGGGCTAATCAGGAATCAAGAGCCCTCTTTTGGACATGTTAATTTTGAGATATATACGTAGAGATAAAGTAGGGAGCTGAATATTCAAGGCTGTAGCTCAAAAGAGAAATCAGGGATGGAGCTACAAATTTGGGGTCATTTATGTACAATGGTCTGGGAAGAAAACACAAATAGGGTCCCAAAGCTAAATCTTGAGGTACAACATCATTCATTTTGGTTAGGTAAGGAAAAAAACAGTAGAGAAGAGAAACCAGGGGAATAGGTATGTCACAGAAGCCAAGAGGAGGAAGAAGGCTGTAATAAATGCCTCTGAATGGTTGAGTAGGATGGAGAAAAACAGGTGATTATTTTATACAGTCATGAGGCTCTGTGCAACCTTCACAAGAACAGTTTAAATGGAGTAGAGAGTACAAATCCCGCTGAGATATAAGGGATGGAGAAACATCACTGGAGTGGACTGAGAAGAGAATGGGAAACAGGAAAGCAAAGAGTGAATACAGATACTTTTTGATCAGTTTTGTTGAGAATGGGAATAAAGAAATAAGCAGGAAAGTTTATTTAACTGGACAATGCTAGAAGATATATACGAATGGGAACAATTCCAAATTTCAGTACAAACAATTTTTAGGGTTAATGACCTTCTCATGTTAAGTAATATTTTATTTTCTGATTTTGAAGACATATACAATACACAAAATTCACTTTTATGTTTTTCATGATATGCGTTTTATTTTACACTTGATACAAATTTCCATAAAGCAGGCACTTTCAGCTAAGTTCTTACCTCTCTAGTTTGATGTTCACTGATAGGCTGGAATCGAGGTACAACCTTAAGTTGCTGTTCTAGTTTCTGTATTTCCTGTTGGAATACATCTCTCTCATGTTCTCTATCAATGGCTTGCTCCTAAAGTTTAATAATACATAAATAATAATATTAATAGTAACTGAAGAAACAATATTTGGTGAGGCTATTATTTCTCTTACTTAAATTACAGGTTAATTTTGTCTGAAGACAAAATTGTTTTGTTTGAAGACAAAGGACTGATTAGCCATGGTATATTCCAAACCACAAAGGTCTAAAAAGATAGGTGGTTTTTTGGGTTTTTTTTTTTTGGTATGGTATATAGTCTATTTGGGATCTTCAACAAAAATTTGAGTATTTAAATATTATTTGAAGTACATTTCTTTTTTAATTCAAGTAATGATAAACACAGAATGAAAAAAATATTCACATTCAAATGAATTAAATTTTTTGGAACAAAGGAGGAATACTACTATAAAATAAGTGAAACAAATTGGTAAATAAATTTCTTTAATCCTAACCTACATTTTATACCAGAAAATTATAAGATGAGTAAGAATCTGATTCTCCAATCTATGGAGAAAACATTCGGCTTAAATAAAGCCCCAAAGAAAAAATATCCATGTGAAACTGGAGACTTAACATCTCTTTGGAACACAACAGCATGACAATGGTTCCAGTCCCATTCTAATACACTCATAGCTACCTGGGTGTATCTTTTGAAGGTGAAGCAGTGGTGGTTCATTATCTTAGGATCCTTACCTGCTCTGCCTCTGGTTATACGATGAGGTTCTTAACACTAAATTTGGAAAGGCTAACTGGTAGGGCTTATTCATAGTCTGACTGTACTGATTGTAATTCTGATTGCTGCACAACAAAAATTTGAATAATTTGTAGAATATACAATCGATCAAACATTATGCAAAAGATTTTCATTATTTAAAATCCACAAGTAGCATTCTACTAAGAAAATCAACAATCAAACTGAGAATACTTACATCTAAAAATTTTCTCATTTTTTCTAACTGCTTTTCCAGTGCTTGGTTTTGCTGTCTTAAATCCATTAGTTCAGCATTTTTTTCCTGTTCCAGCTCTATAAACCTACTGACTTGCTCCTCGATGTCTATTTCTAGAGCTTTCACTTGTTTTTGAAGGTCATCACGCACTTTCTCGGCTTGACACTGTACTTCTAGTTTTTCTTTCATGAGTTTTTCTGTCTCCTCTAGTAATTCTATATATAAATGCAAGAGGATATGAGTTAAATCTCAATGACTGATATTTTGATGATGAGAGCACCTGTAACTATGTCGAAATTCTACCTTCATAAAAGACAGAGAATATATATATATATTTTACACTGGGGTCTCACTCTGTTGCCCAGGCTCAAGTGCAGTGGCACAATCACAGCTCACAGCAACCTTGACCTCCTGGGCTCAGACAATCCTCGCTCCTCAGCCTCCCGAATAGCTGGGACTATAAGCACTCACCACCATGTCTGGTTAATTTTTTTATTTTATTTTTGTAAAGATAAGGTTTTGCTATGTTGCCTAGGCTGGTCTGGAACTCCAGGGCTCTAGCAATTCTGCCACCTTGGCTTCCCAAAGTGCTAGGATGACAGGTGTGAGTCACAGTATCTGGCTGAGAATTGTTTTAAATACACATGAAAAAGCAAACATTGTCTTATGGAATTATCAAAATCTAAACATATTACTACATAAGTAAGCAAGATAGTATTGGTAATATTATACATAATTAACAAAAAGAATATGTCCTTCCACTAGAAATAATATTTTTGTGAAAATAACATAGCAAATGACAAAAAAAACCTATTTTCACTATTAGGAGAAGAATAAAGTCCAATTAAATTCAAGCATAGAACAAACTCACCATTTTCACTACCTCAGGCAAAAATCAATTCACTCCAAGCCTATAAAGTCAATTTTATATGCACACAAAATACACATGAACATCAAGCACTGTAAATCTTTAACCAAGGCAAATAAGAGTTTCAGAAAAAAAAATACAACTATAACAGAAATTTCCTGTTAGTCTTTATCCTTATTAGAGCCATATTCCTGAGTTGCTTTTACATGCTTATGCATATGTCAATCAAGGGAAACTGGAAATGTCTAATAAGCAGTGTGGTATGGTGCTTAAGAGCAGACCGCGGGTCCAAATTCTAGCTCTGTAACTTACATCACTTGTGACACCTGACTGGCTGTCCTTCAGTTTTCTTATATGTAAACTGGGGATAATAATATTACTGACCTCTCAACTTTATTTTGGGATTAAATGAGTGAGTTTATATATGCAAAGAACAGTGTCTGGGGTATGGTAAGCACTAGGTTAAGTGTTAGTAGTTATTATTATTATGAACACATTAGTAAAGTATGTATGGCAAAAGTAAAACAATCCTGTAATGTAGAAAATGGAAAGAATATATCCCTAGAGTCTTTAAATTAACTGGTGTGCCACCAATGTACTCAGGAATCTGTAGAAAACAGCTTTCCTTTTAAAACAATACTTATATTAGATGTTAATATAAAAGTACATCAACTATAAAGACTCTTAATAAACTTTATTGATCCTTTTGCTACCATCATCTTGCATATTGATTTAGGAGCATTTTGAAAACTTGTAGATTTTAAGAGTTTAATATATTTGTAAAAGAAAAAGTTTGTTTTTTTTAAAACAGCATTTCCTTAGAAAAATCAAAACATTTCTAAGCTCTGTGCAAAACAGACATCATAAGATGATGGTCACTATGAATCTCAGCTGTTAATTTCAATAAAAATATGTATTTTATTGCTAAGAAAAGGTGTTCTGACATTGTTAAGAGAAACTGTAAGTATAAAACACAATTTCAAAACTGCAAAATTAGAGATGTTAGTTGGTTGAAAATCCAAAATCACCCATACAGTGGAGTTGTAAGTCTATCACCCAAATTGGCCACGCAATTGTATACACACACCTGTTCCAGGTGCTGCATCAACTGCAGCATCTACTAGTTCTAGGAGAAAAAAAAAACAAAAAACACAACAAAAATATAATTTATATGTCTTCTATTTCCTGAAATAGGATAATGCATACAACACACACACACACACACACACACACACACACACACACACACACACACACACATACACACACACTAAAGGCAAAATCTGAAGTCACTGATTATTATAATTGCTAATATTTTGAAAAGTTCCAATATTTCTTGAATATCTATGGCATGTATTCTTTCCACATGTAAAAATTCCAGCCCTAAACCTGTGTTAAACTAATTTGAGCCGCCAAATAATTTCACCATACTGCAAAAATGCATGCTGTATTTCTAAATTGATAAAATGAAATCAGTGAAACTACACATCTATAATTAACTACATGTATAATATAAAAGTGAGATGACATGATAAGCAGAACTTAAAAATCACAAAGACTGACATTTTACTATTTAACAAAAAACTTGAACTTCAAGATATTACTTACTTTCTAATTTAAGGAAAAATTAAAGGCTATTTGTAAATTTAAATATTCTATGAACTCCTATTTAGATGACCTTTTCAATTTAGTCTGCTTACAAGTCAAAATCCACTCTACCCGCTCAGTCAGCCTAGTGCCACGTCAGTGCTCTTAGTTATTTAATCCAAATATACATTTTTGCAGCCTCTCTATTAAAAGAACTAAATCTTATACAGTTTAAGAAATATCCTGCCTTATTATTTGTGGCTTTCTCTTGAGGCTGAGGTTTGAGTATAAATAAAGAACTATCTTTTCCTCTTAACATCTGCCAAAGGAAAAATAAAAAGAAAATCCTGATTCTGCAACATTGACTAGTAAGACATTCACCTATAAGGGAGATTTTCTTATGATTTTTCAAATATCTGTACAAAATACATGAATAACAGCATTAAAAGAGGAGAAAAGGCTACTTTAAACTAGAGGAAAGTTTTATACAAGTTCTGAAAATACACACGTTGTTCAGCTGGGCCAGCCTCTGCTTTCATAGCTTCCTTTTGTCTGGACAGTAATTCTCTTTCTTCTTGAAGTTGCTGCTGTTCTGCTTCCAATTCTTGCAATCTATTACTTGTACATAACAACTCTTGCTCAAGACGATCTATTACATCAGTTTTTTCCTGAATTTGCCTTTCAAAAAGAGACTTTTCATCTGCATAGCCATCAATAACACCTATAAAATAAAATGAACAGAGAATGGAATTATAATGCAATTCAAATTTAACCACTAGGTTTTAATATAAACAAAATTTTAAATCATTCCAACCTATTAAAAGGATTGAATGAATTTGCTGCTGACTGCAGCTACTAGTCTTTAATACGGTACATTCAATGTAGCCTTTTTTCTTGTTTGCCATTGTGCATAAATATAAAGTTTTTCTAAACTTTCTAGTACTTTGCTATACTAAAGTATGACATCATATAGGTTTAAATTATTTTATTAAACAGATATGAATAGATAGGTTACTGAAAAGTTTAATATAAATTAGATGCTTGTGAATTGAATCACATTTTACATATACTAGAGAATTTTAAATATACTAGAGAGTATTTTAAGTAATTCTAGTAGGCCAAAACCCACAACAGCAGCATAAAGAAAAAGAGTACATGGCTTTAGAGTTTTGAAGCCTAGAATCATCATTTAATGGTGACTTTAAACAATATAACACATCTTTTAGTTTCAGTTTTCCCACCTTTAAATTACAAGAGCTGTTTTAAGATGGTGAGATTATGGTAAAGACTTACTATCATCCATATATGTATTTTCTAAAATTTTTATTATTTCCAGTAATTCTATATACTCCTTATATAACCAAATATATTCTCTCTCTCTCTCTACACACACACACACACACAAACACACAAAAATACACAAATATATATACAAACTCTTTTTAAAATTGGAAGGAACCTTGAAGACAAACCACAACAACTTTGAAACAGTCACCCTAAATTAGAATAGACTGGTAGCTTTCAAGCCTGGCTGTGCATCAAAATCTCTATTTTAAGACTGAATTTTCTCTACCCTCAGTTGTCAGTGGCCAAGTACTCACCCTCAGCCTTACTGAGCTCCACAGCCAGCTGTTCTCTGGCCCTGGATTCTTCATGAAGACGCTCTCGCAGTTCTTCCTGACACTTAAGGCACTCTGTGGCTTCTTGTTTCTGTCTAAATGACTCACGCATCAACTCTGTCTGTGTAATTTTTGCATGTTCAAGCTGAAAAAGGAGGAAAAGAATACACGGAAGAAGATAAAGTGTGGAAATACTAGTGTCATTCGCCATTAGCACTTCAAAGAAGGGGGATTTTAAATTATTGAACTACAGTCATTTAAATATTCCCAGTACAGGCTAATATTGGCAAGTAGGATAAGTCATTGTAGACAAGTAGATTAGTTGTGCAGTTTTTCATTAAGAGATGAATTCTAGTTTTACTGGACAAAAGAATATACTTTTCTTGCTGGAAATCAACCACTTTAAATCAACAGATGTATATTCTATCATATAAAGGAATATATAATGTTAATAAAGCACAGGCTTCTACTCTGTTTGCTAAAGAAATTATGTAACTGTGGTCTATGATACACTTTATTTCTTTTATATTTAATACTTATTGATTGGGACTCCTACAATATCTACTGTATACTGGGGGGAATTTAATTATACATGATTAATACAATGGCATCAATTAAACTCATAGTGGCGCAACACAATTAAATTACATTTATAATCCATGTGCTTTAACTAAAAACTATATTTCTGTCCATTTGTGAAACTCAAGAATATTTGAATTTCACAGACTCTATGAATATCAAACTTACTTTTAAAAGCTTAGAATGTAGAGGAAGCATGAACTATAAACATAGTTTATGATACACATTGACTACATTCTTTTTTTTTTCTTTAATAGAATTGTGGTTCAGAAACAGTAACTACATTCTTAACAATTTTTAAGATGGTAGTACAGACTCAAGGCCAAAGTTTTCTGATTTAGTCACTGTTACTGCATCAGCTGTATGAAATTGCAGAAAAGCACTGTCTCTATCTTACTATTCTGGGTTTCTGATTATCAGTACTAGTACTTGCTTATCCCTTTTTGTGTAAACAATTACCTGAGGGGGGGAAATAAGCTCAAATGTTTCTAGTACTTAGTCCAAAATTTTTAGAAAGAAACATATATTAGTAACAAGTTCACAACAATGTTATAAGAATTTGTAAATTTATACATAAAGTACTCTGAGTCAGCAAGATAGTACCACCATGTTTTAAGCCTAAAATATGATCAAATATATCTCCAGGCAGACAGTGTTGGGAAAAACAAATATGATCAAAAGTAGTGGTTTCTAATTTATAGTCAGATATCAGTAATATATTATAAAAGTATAATATTTAATAATACTTTATTCTGAAACTAAAGACTTCTGCTCTTCAGATCTGCTATGGTATTTACCACAGCAAATGAATTTTAGAATTATTAAAGCTTTTTGTGGTCACTCTAAATCAATTTCTAAAATGTCCAGTATGCAATTATTCTTATTGCACTGGGATGCCTTAAATATCATTTACAACTTAGCATTTGAAAACAATATGAATATACACATAAGATTCAATGGAAAATTACACATAAATTTTAAATCATAAATTACTTCTTAAAATATTTGTGACAATATGTTGTTACCTCAAAAAGGATAAAACTTTACAAATATTTTTACTTTTTTTTAAACTGGCAAAACAGTATTTTTCTTCTAAATGTGAATATATATTACTTTTTATTATAAAGAAACATAACCATAAAGTGTGAACTAATTTATATACTACTCTCTTGAATTTACAGTCACAATCCATGTTTTAAAAATATACCAGTTGCTTTTACATATACATATACTGTTTTTCTGTACATCACATAATGATTGCCTACTGAATACATATAATTAAAAAGGATATTAATTTTTTTCTTTTCAAATTTACTGTAAATAAGTATTTGCTTCTAAGTTCTACTTTTTAAAAGATTTAACCAGCCTTATACTGCATATTTACCATAAAAACCATAAGAAAAAACTTCAGTTTCATAAAATAAAACCAAAAAAGGTAGAATAATCAAATACAGTAAATACAGCAAACAAATTTCATTTATTATAGTAGCAGATGATCTCATCTTTATTGGGATTAAGAGATTCCTTTAAATGGTAATCTAAATACTTCGGACTTTAAAAAATTTATTCCATCTAGTTAAGGTATCATTTATTTTTAATATCTATTCTAATATGAAGCATATAAAGATTTCATATCTATTCTAATATGAAGCATATAAAGATTTCATATTCAACATTTTAAAAGTATTTAAGAAACATCATTGCATTAAAAGTGTATAAAGGACCAGCAAATATTCTGACGCTTTAGTATAAAAGTTGCAGGAGAGGTAACAAAACTATTCTGAAAACCATCTGGTTTGTTAAATATTAGCTAGTATATTATAGTTAATGCCATGAAAGTCATAAAGAGTGCTGAATAGCTTCTAATTATAGTGAGTAACCTGTAGTGAATCATTCAAAACATATTTAAGTATCAAATAAACCTGATATACTAAATATGCAGAGATCTTTATGCTACTCTTATCCTTTACAATGTTTATAAAATACATATCACATAAAAAGCATTAAAGGGTGCTGTTCCACAAAATTTGTAGGCATATGAAAAACAGAAAATAAGTTCCTCAAATTGTTAACAATAAAATTAAAATTAGTATCCAAGTTTCCTTTTTTACTTGTCAGAAACATAGTTAATATGCCACATGATTGTAAACATTTCCTAATTGGCTCAATGACAACTCACTTAGTTGTTTTAGGTATCATAATGCCTATTTCCTCAAATATAATCATTCCATTTTTACTCATGACTGGCAACATAAATATATAAAAGCAAGAACTTTAAGGTCAAGCAGAGTCTTTTTAAACAACTTGCTTGGCATTGGAGGTATGTAATATTATCTCATTCTGCTTTCTGTAATTAAAAACATAGCCAAGTTGGGGCTCTTAGATCAAATTTAGCCCTTCAACATATCCTGGATGAATGAGCAGCAATACGCCAAACAACAACAAAACAAGGTTCTATTCCATTTAGCCTTAATAAAGACACTCAAGACTTCATTCACATTATACATAGTTTTTAAACTACATGAATTTTTTAATACTTACTGAATAAGGAGGGGTAGGCAGTGATATCTTAGAAATAAGCTTTAATATGTGCCCATTTCTTTTATGAATAAAATGAAAAATAGAAATATTAACAATTACTGAATTATTTTCATCCAAATGTTCACAGAGAGGAAAAGGATGTGGTAAAGGCACACGAGATTCAACTTCATAAATGTCTTCATCTTGTTCTTCCAGCCATGAGCTGAGTTTGACAGTTGTCAAATAGTTCCTATAAGAATCCATCCTAGAAGATGTAGCTGCCAAGCTTCCTCATTTGCTTAATCAGTTTTCTACTACATTAAAAAGTTCTTTTTAGTTCATGAAGATATACCATAGCAGTATGAAAATTTCTTTTTTAGCACTAACAAGTAAACATAAAATTAATTCAGACACTGAACAATAAAAGGAGTGGGAAGGTCCAAGGAAAAAAGTCACAAATTTAAAAAGCTAGATCTCTATTAATCTTTCTCCAAAGAAATCCGAAAAAAGACAAAAAAAGAAAAAATAAAGCAATCAAGCAAACAAGCCAACAAAAACCACCTTTTTAACTGGAAAAACTAAATCCTTAAAAAATACAAGAACGAAAATATAAGTAGCAAATTCATTGAGCAATAAAATGGCTTCCTGTATCAAAAACATCTGTGGTAATAAATAAGCCTTCAAAGCAGAACCTGGCAAGGAAGGTCAAGTTTTAAATCTCCATAGTAGCAGTCTTGAGAAATGTAGCTGCAACATTATTCCCCTTGTTCTTACAGCTTCACTCCATTGAAAAGGAAAAGCTTTTCTGGACTGAGCTACTCAAATAGCCTCTCATGCTGAGCCAAAGGATTCTAGTCAGTGTCCCCTGAGGAAAAGGTCAGAACAAAGGGTGTGGTTTAATGTCTTTACCTATATGTACACTGACAGGTGGAATGTGAATTAGTACAGCCACAAAAAAGCCTGCCAAACAGGATCCAAGTTCACATCAGACCTTTGAAAAGGGCATTCAGACCAGTTTATAATGTTTTAAAGATAAGTTAGTATCTTTCCACCTGTTAAAAAACTGCTTTAATTTAAAAATGTAAACTCATGTGTATATGAATAATCTATATTACTAATCAGTTATTCAAGTATATCAAAGAAAATTATTTCTGGAAAATTAAATCATAATTTCCTTTTGATATTTCCTTAGAAATACTATTCATCTTTCAAGCAGTCACTAAAACTAAACAGATAGTTTAGTTATAATCTATTTCTACACTGCTTATAGTGCATGCTAAGAAAAAGCTTTGTATAAAGCTGCACTGTATATGCCAATTGAAAATTATATCAATTAAGGTATCTTATGAACCCTCACTAAACCTTAAAAGCCTAAGTTGTCTGTAATAGCCTTCTAGTAGCTCTAGAAACCTGTGCAATAGTGAATCAATAATCCACTCAGAATTAAGATAAACTTACTTTTTAATATTAAAATATTTTCAATAATGAAGGCTGTTTTAAAGAAGGGAAAAAGCTTTCATTTTGGTATCCTTTTTCTGTCCAGTAACCAAATATCCTAAACTCACAAAGCCTTTATCTAAATGGAAAAACCCATACTAGGGCAAGCAGGTAATAATAAAAATCCAGTCTACATCCACCCTCACTAAATATAGTTTTTGAGAAAAGCCAGTACTCAATCCCTGCAAGGTAAACTAATTAGAACTGAGAAAATGACATTTTCTACAGAAAGCCCAGAATTGACAGGGAGATGGCTTGTGACTGGGGAGAAGCAGCTTCCTCTTGTATGTCTGGATTCAGCAACGAGAAATGCTTACTTGTTCGGATTTTTTATGTAACCCTCTAATGAATCTGTGAAGATGTCTTAACACCTAAACAAGACAGTGGCCTAATCTCATCACTGTCATCTAACCGTGACTTTAGAGAGGCTTCTGCAGATATAAATTATCAATATCCTAGTTGCTGAGCTTTATGGACTGGTGGGACCCATGCTTAGTATATCAAATACCCCTTAGAATACTTTCTCTGCTCCCTCTGCAGATTATAGAGGGAAAATCTAGTGTCCAATTTCTCTTACTTGAAGCAAAAACAAAAGCCTGCAGAAAGAAATATCTCTTTATAAACAGTAACATTCAGGTCAGGGTAAGAACTAACTACAAAGAAAAGAGAAAAACTAGAAAGGAAAAAGTACTCAAAAAAAGTAAAAGATTAAGATGATTTAGAATGAAGCAAACAGCCCTCATTACAGCAGCATATTAACTGATGGAATATTATATTAATTGATGCTCACAAAGATGACCTTGCAATAAAATAATTAAAATTATATTCTGTTGTTTTCATCCATTTTTCAAGTCATATAAAACTACTTCCATTCATGAAAAACAAAAAGCCCTAAGAGTATCCTCTTATATCTAGGAATATAGGTCAAGGTAAGAAACTAACCACAAATAAAACAATAAAATTGGGAGTGGGGAGAAGACTCAAAAAAGCAGTATTAGATAAAGATGATACAGAAGAGTGTAGTACAGCACTCATAACCACAGCATATTAACTGATGATAATATTAACTGATGTTCAAAAAGAAAACTCTGAATTAGAATAATTCAAATTATATTCATTTCTGTTTTCTTCCCATTTTAAAAAGCACATTCAGCTTTTTGCAATCAAAAAGATAAAACTGAATTACTTCAATTTTTAGAAGAACATACTTTTAATTATCCAAACTAGCTAATCGTTCTAGGTTTCAGATAATTAAGATTTTAATGTATATTTAAGGGCTATAAATTTGCAGTGTAGTTACATTTCCCAAACAAGAGAGAATTTACTTTAATCATATAATGTCAAGCCATCTAACCAGTTTTTCCTCATTAATCATCCCAGTGATTACAGTTATGTTTAAAACACCACAATAATAAAACAAAATCTTAACTTATACTACTGTTTTGTATCTTCAGACTGCTTTTTTTTTTTTTAGAGACATACAGTTTTTTTTTTTAGAGACATATCGTAGTTAACCTACGATATTTGAAAAACTGTATCTTGACTATCATAATTCTCAAATAATGAGAATTAGTAAAGTCATAAGTTTCCTGAAGTGAAAAATCATTCCACGGGAATAAATTACTTACTCATTAATTTCTTCCAAGACCTGAGAGAATCTCTTGGTAACAACCTCCTATGGCTCTAAATATTAATAATACCTCTAGACTCTGGACAACTAACTGTTGAAAGACCACTCCCATAGATCAAAATGATTTCTATTTATACCTAATCCAAGAGTCGAGAATCTGTGAAACCATCTTTCAAAGAAAACTTTTCTGCAGAACCACAAAGAGACTACTGAATAAAGACTGTGTTAGAGATTACCTTTCTCAGGGCCTCAGGGTAGTCGCTAAGCACTTTGCCTTGTATTATAAAAGTTATTCCAACCAATAGGAAACTACCAATATGTTGACTATAAATCTTATTTTATAGTCGCCTGTCCAGGCAAAAGAATTAAAATCCATCATAATAAATGTGTCATTATATGAACTTGGGCAGACCATTGGGAAAATCACCACTCAAATAAAATACATAAAGTAAAATACTCCTTTAACGTATATTATGAACTCAGTCTATAAGGCAGATACTCATTCAATGCACTGATTCTTCATAAAATGTTACCAATTATTTTATTGAAACAGGATATAACAGCAGGCACAGTAGCTCACACCTGTAATTCCAGCACTTTGGGAAGCGGAGGCAAGAGGACTGCCTGAGCCCAGGGGTTCAAAACCAGCCTGGGCAAACTGTCAAGACGTCTCTGGAATAGATTTTTAAAAAATAGTCTGGTGTGGTGACATGCACCTGTAGTTCTAGCTACTTTGAAGACTGAGGCTGAAGAACTGCCTTAGCCCAGCTGGTTGAAGCTATGGTAGCCATGATCATGCCACTGCACTCCAGCCAGGGTGACAGTGTAAGACTCCAACTCAAAGCAAACACACAAACAAACAAAAATAAACAGAACGTACCCGTAGAACCCAAAGCAGTCCAAAAATCTTAAAATTAAGTACAAAGTTTAATCATGTATCTTCCACTAAAATTACACAACACATAAAACCACATCATTGAAAAAGAAAAAACCAGAAATAACTTGGACTATTCAGGCCAAGACAGTGGCTCACACCTGTAATCCCAGCACTTTGAAAGGCTGAGGCAGGAGGACAACTTGAGTCCTGGAATTTGACACTACCTGGGCAATATGAGACCCTGTGCCTGTTTTTTGTTTGTTTGTTTTGCACAAAAAAACCCAAAACTCTGAATATTCAACAACACTTACTTAGATTTTGGGGTCTTGACAACGAAATTTACCTACCCGCAACCATAAGCCCACAATCACCTACAGAATCCCTCTCTCCAACATCATATTGGAGGCCACACTTTCCCCCTGGCTCTGGATTCCATCTTCCCCTACTCCAAGGAGCTGGCTCCACAAAGCCTTTCCCCGCACCCCATATCTTCAGCTTCTCCACTGCTTATCAACAAAAACTATTCTAACCTTTAAACTTGCGCTTTTAAAGCTACTGTGCTCTTGTTTTTTTACAGAGGTAAGTGGCATGAAATTGCTATTTCTATTTCTTCACATTTATTTCCTTAACTCATTAAATTCTGAATTCCTCTTCCACCATTCCATAAAACTGTTCACAGCTAAGTCACGGATGATACCCACTGAAATATCCAATGAACACTGAATCCTCAGCATCCCTGAGCCTTCCGTGGTAACTGACACTTCTGCAAACTCATTTGGCTTTTATGACACTACTCTCTTGATTTTCCTCTCACCTCTTATTCTCAATAGCTTTTGTAGACTCATCTATCTTTATTCTCTTTATTTATTTTTGAATCGATGTCTAATTCTGTCACCCAGGTTGGAGCACAGTGGCACAATCTTGGCTTACCACAGTCTCAAACTCCTGTACTCAGGCATACTGCCTGCCTCTTCCACAGCACCACGCCTGGCTAATTTTTCTTTTCTTTTCTTTTCTTTTTAAGATGAAGCCTTGCTATGTTGCCTAGGCTGATCTCAAACTCCTGGGCTTAAGCAGTCCTCTTGCCTCAGTCTCCCCAAGTGCTGGGATTACAGATGTGAGCTATCGTGTTCAGTCTTTATTCTCTTAAATGTTAGCATTCTACCAGCACAAAAAAATTAGTACTTTGCACACTCTCTAAAACCATGGCTTCAAATGCCTTTAAGTGATGCCAACTCCCAGTCTAGTCCTTTCCAAACACCAGACACTAGGAAACATCTTTCCTTGGATGACCCCTCCCATGCATTTCCATCTCAGCTTATGTGAAATTGAACTTATTATTCACTTCTTTTGTATCCTCTAAGTGAAATAACCAACACGAATTGGTCACTCACGGATTCGTACTTGGTTTCCTCCCCTCTTCCTTATCTCCACATCCCCTCAAATTAAACTTCCTAATTTCCAAGTCACAACTCTCCTGTGTTAACTTGATCTTATGGCTTCTCATCTGTAGTGTTCTAAGAGTCCTATCTCTCTGTACCTTCAGCACCTCTCTTTACCATCTTCCTGCCCATTCACTCATTGCATTGCTGCCTCAGAAATCTCTCTAAAACATAAATTTGGTATTTCTTTCCCATTAAAAATGACTTCCCACACTTTTCAGCATGAAGTTAAAACTCCTTAGTCTATAAGAACTTTGACATGTGACCACTGCCTATCTTCCTACTCTCAGCTTCCACCAGTTTCCCATGGTCCACCCTGGATATTTATAACACAAAACAGCCAGGCTCAGTGGCTCAGCCTGTAATCCCGCGCCTTTGGGAGGCTGAGGTGAGTGGACTGCCTGAGCCCACGGGTTCATCACCCGCCTGGGCAGCGAGACCTCATCTGTACAATAAATTAAAAAATCAGCCAGGGGTGGTAGCGCGCGCCTGTAATTCCAGCTACTTGGAAGGCTGAGGCGGAAGGATCGCCGGAGCCCAGCAGGTCGAGGCTGCGGTGGCTGGGAGCAGCCACTGCACTCCAGTCTGGGCGACAGAGTGAGACTCCAACTCAAACAAAACAAAACAAAAGAAAACAAAAAATTAACCCAAAACTATCTATATAGCTCTTTAAATACATCAGGCTGATGAAATTTACACCAACATGCTGTCTTTTATCACAAATTTTTTTCTTGACTGCCCTGTCTTTTATACACTTCTACTTGTCTTTTATATCTTTACTTTCTTTCCTCTTATTCTTTCTTGAATCAGGCTTTCACTTCCACTACTCCATTAAAACTGCTCTTGTAAACTCATCAATGACCCACAGATTTCAAAATCCAGTCCTCAGTCTTTAATTTACATGACCTATCAGTAATAATTGACAGGTTCATTCCTTTCATTTTCAGAGGGCAGAAATTGTGGTGGTTAAGGACAAACTGCCTGAGTTCAAATTCTAACTTTACCACCTAATTTGTAAACCTGGGCAAGTGACTTCTGTAACTAATTTCTATGCTTTTGCCCTGCAGGCCTCCCCATCCCCTCCCCCACTCCAGTCTATTTTTAACAAGATAGCTAAAAGTGATCATTTTGAAAAATGTTACTCAAAAATAATGATGCAAAGCTGGAAACAATCCATATGTCCTTTAAACAGAGAATGGATAAACAAACTGTGGTACATCAATATAATGTAATATTCCTTACCTATAAAAAAGGAACAAACTATTAATACACATAACAACATAAATAAATCTTAAATGCACTTTGTTAAGGCAATGAAGCCAGATTCAGAAGACTATATAAGGTATGGTTTCATTTATGACACTCTGGAAAAGGCAAAATAGGGCAGGGGTTGGAGGAGGAGCTGACTTTTAAAGAGCAGTCCCACAGAATTTGTGGTGATTCAACTATTCTGTATCATGACTGTGGTGACAGACATATGAGTCTATGCATTTGTCACAACAGAAAAGAACTGTCCACAGGAAGAATGAATTTTATCATATATAAATTTTAAGAATTAAGAATGTGAGTGAACCCAAAATGGAATAAAAATGATAACAAATAAGTCTAATTATATTAAAATGAATAACACAACCACCCTGAAGGAGTGTGAGGAAAAGAGTTAACCTACGATATTTGAAAAACTGTATCTTGACTATATATTATAAGGCTAAAGACAAAAAGTACTGCACTCTAGTTAACAAATTTGCTTCTCACAGGGTGTAAGTTAGCAATTCTGAAATTACTTTATATGTATACTACACTAAAGAAATAAGTAAAAATAATGTGGATAAGGAAAACCTAGTTTCTTACTTTTGGAGAACAAAGTTATAAAGGAAAAGGAGAAGGGTAAATGCATGCTGTGGTATTGGACTGGATCTGGAGGTATCCGTATAAACTTATGGGGTTTTTAAACTATACAGACAGACAGGTATTAATAGATATACAGAGAGACACATAAATATATGTATATAGATACAAAGGCTAGTATGCATACACATATCTTCAAACTGTCCACTAAAAGGACCTAGAAGTAATTATATCCTAGTAATAGTGAGCACATCTAGTACCTAGCTCTTGGCTCTCCAAGAAGAAACATAGGCTCCTCGGAGAAGCCATTTATTCTAGGACTGGCTAGGGAAAATACAAGATGGGCCTGGAGCCTCTTGGCGTATAGATGCTCAAAAATGCAAGTGCATTGAATGGGCACATGAGCCAACCTGAAAGTTTTCAGTGTCAAAGCTAGAACAAAACAGATAACTACAGTATTAGATTATAACCCACAGAGTAAAATAAATAGCCATGAGTCCACACTGATACTGATTAAATACATAATTTGTGAGAGAATAAACAGTTCTTATAGAGAATTCTGCAAATAAATAAAGGAAAACAGAAAATCACCATTAGAACATCACAATAATGGCAAGATTCACAAAGGGATGCAAAAATTAGTGGATGGGAGTTAAGGAGAAATAGGACATTCACACAATATGAATGTAACTCTCCCAAGACATTTCTCAATTACAAAGGAAAAATAGTAATGTTACAGTTGAGAAAATCAGCAGGAACTACAAGCAATGATGATTAATATTACCAGTAATAAGACACAACGTCATCATGTGTCCCTTGACGTGATATACAGAGAAGGGCACATCACTTTTGCGATATTCCTATAAAAAATGTGTAAGCTCCATGCAATCATGAGAAAACACACAACATATCCAGACTGAGCAAAATTCCACAAAATAACTGACTAGTACTTTTTAACTGACAGGGTCATGATAGATAAAGATTCAGGAATTATTAGAGACTAGAAAAGGCAAAGAAGATGTGACAACTAAATGAAATGTGGGATCCTGAAAAGCATCCTAAAACAGATGAAGGGCATTAGTGGGAAAACTAGTGAAAACCTAATGGTTTGTGGTTTAGTTAATATTACTAGTATTGTACCCGTTTTAATTTCTTCATTTTGATAATTATAATACAGTTATGCAACATGCTAACATTAGGGGGAGCTGAATGAAAGGTAAATGGAAACTTTCTTTACTATTTTAGCAACTTTTCTGTAAGTCTAACTTTATTTTAAAATAAAGTGTTTAAAATTGTCCCTTATCACTCCACATCTCATCAATAATTACATCCAAAGCTCTTTGTGAGATGGTTCCCAATGTCACTCTGTCCTCCTCGTCCACATTCTTGACACCCTCCTCACTCTAGTCACCTTGGCCTCTTTGTCAGTCACAAGATAAGCAAGCAAACTACCACTTCATGGCCTTCTTACTTGCTGTACCTCCAAATGAATCTTCTTCCCCCATTTATCTGTACGGTGGTTTTCCACACCTCCTTAAGGAATACACTTGAATATTCCATATCAAAGAGGCCTTCCCTAATTTTCCTATAAAAAATGCTCCTTTCCTCATCATACTTTATCTCCCCCTATTTTATTTTTCTTCACAGCAGTTATCACCATCCCACATACTAGGTACCTATAGACTGCTTGTCTCCACCATTAACTTCTAAGCTCCTGAGAGCAGAGATTTTGTCCATTTTGTTCACTGCTATACTTGCAATGTCTAGAATAGCAACTGTTATAAGTACTCACAATTTTACTGCATGACTGAATTATTCATCTCAAGCATCCAGTTTTACAATATACTTTGTCCCTGCCTTACCCCAAAATGTCAAATGCTGCTCCCTTAGTTTCAGAGTATCCTGCACAGAGCTATTTTCCTAAGTTTTTCTTTCAATGCAAGTGCAAAAGATATAGCAATGCCTACCAACTTTGTTTTAGATTTTAATAAGCAAAAAAAAATCAAGATTAAAGGGAAGTATTCTATTATAAAGAAGAACCAAATAATGACACATTTAAAAGTGGAAAACCAGTTATTTTACAAGCATATTAAGCATTATTTTTTGTCAATCAAACTACTAAAAATATTTATCAAGTTCAACTAATTTTAGTTATTAACGAGAATCTTCTGAAGAAATCAGTGGCATTAAACATCTATCCATGGAAGATTAATAACTGAACTAGTTTAAAAGAAAGTTTTACAAAGCTTCTTCTTCCCATTACCTTAAAATATTATTTAAGAATTAATTCATTTTACAACTATTTATGCCTACTGTCAACAACTAGTTCAACATTTTATATAGACGGCATTAATAGAGCACTTCAAAATTAAGCCAGCACAATGTGAACATTATACTAATAATCTCTAGATTAGTGGTTCTCAAACTTCAGTGTGTATCAGAATCACCTAAAGGACTAATGAAAACACAGGTTGTTGGGTCCCCAAATTCGGTAGGTTTGGGGTAGGGCTTAAGTATTTGCATATGAACAGGTGGCCAAGTGATGTTGATGTTGCTGGCTCAGGGTGGAACTTGGAGCAGACTCTGCCATTGGGCTACTGCTTTACACAAAGCTCTTATGATGTGTTCAGAGATATTTAAGTTACAATACAGTAAATGCTAAATAACATAGTGCTGATTTAGTATGTAACAAGTTGAGAATAATCTGGAAAATGTCACAGTCAGGCTCTTACTGTACCTCACTACCTGGTCACATAAACAGATGGTTGTTATGAGTTGTGGTCTTGGCCTAGGGAACTGAATGTTTCAAGTAAATTCTACACTTGACTGCTGGCAGTATTAAGAGATAATAGAGAAGTTTCTCTCTAATAGTATGTCAGAGCAAGTAGCCTGTAGAAATCAACAATCACTTCTGATTTATTTACCATTTTTCATGGTGCTTATCAAAAGTCAAATACTATACTGCACTGACTAGACTATCCATAATTTACAAAGGAATCAAGTAGCAGCCACAGTATTAACACTGGTCAAGATCCAGGTCAAAGGTAATTAATAGTGGTCAAGAAAGAAAAAGTATTAACAGTCGTTTTCATGGTATCAAAGAAAGTACAAATCATAAAAATTAAATACTAATATACCAGTAATAAGCAAAAAACAAAATAAACAAGAAGTAGGACCATGTAGGAATTCAGGATAAAATAAACTATACTATACAACTTTCACAGAATAAAAGGGATCATTAAGATGCATATGCATTCAAGCTTTAAAAGTGCTGAAAAGCAACCACTGAAAATATCTGTTAATTCAGGTGATGAGTGGGGAGCATACTGTACCTCAAACTCAGGGCATATTAGCAATATAAGGAGCTTACCTGACTACTCGTTTCACTTATAGCTTCTAGAAGTTTTTCAACTGCTGCTTGTAGTCGAGAGCTAATGTTCAACATAAATTCTTCATTTTCAGGGTCTACTTCAGTTCCAGCAAAACCACTCCTCACAAGCTGCTGTGACAGCTCTGTTCCTTCCTCAGTTACTTTTGACCACATGCTACTGTCATTTCTTGGTATTTCGCTTGCAGAATAAGAGGGGATGGATTCATCTGTAACTAGAATAACAGTATTTTAAATGCATAAATTAATAATAACTAATAATTATACTTTTTTAAAAAAATTATAAAACAAAATCAAAACTTGAAATCATACAAATTACAAGGTCTTCTAATAACATCCCTGAAACAAAACAAATAAAATAGGCAAATATAGAACATAATATTACGCAATAACAAACCAGTAAGAATGAGAAGGCTAATGTAAAGCTAGTAAGACTTTGCAGAGATTAATATTTGGGTTATTTAGTATTGCTTTATTTAATAAAAACTTTTTAAAATTAAATTAAATTAATTTATTTATTTTTGAGTTGGAGTCTCACTCTGTCACCCAGACTGGAGTGCAGTGGCCACTCCCGGCCACCGCAGCCTCGACCTGCTGGGCTCTGACGATCCTTCCGCCTCAGCCTTCCGAGTAGCCGGAATTACAGGCACGTGCTACCACGCCTGGCTAATATTTTGATTTTATTGTAGAGATGAGGTCTCGCCTGCCCAGGCGGGTCTCGAACCCGCGGACTCAGGCAATCCACTCACCTCAGCTGTTTTTAAGACAAGTTTCAACAGATATTTACTAAATGCCCACAGGTAGAGTTTGCTAAGTAACGGCGACACACAGTAACAAGATCTGGTTCCAATCCTCAAAGACTTTATAGTATAATAAGAAAACAAATACAGGAACAACCATAGGAAAAGGAAAACATTGTGCAATGGAATGGTACAGGTGTATGGAAGGAAAGAGCAGAACAAGTGTTTAAATTTGTCCGTCCGGAGCAGACTGTTTGATTTTTGAGCATTAAACACGGCTATATCACCTGCTCTGGCTACAAAGTAAAGGCACTAAGATAATCTCGCAGCTTGCTACTTTTGTAAGAAGCATCCTGGAAAAAGATTAGGCTAATGAGCACTTCTAACTTCACTATGCACCTTGTTATCCACATTATTTACACTATCCTATTCCTTATGTAGGGGAAATGAGTTTGTATGGGCAGAAGATAAGCTTTGGAAGTATTTTCTTTAAACTAAAAGCACAGGTTATTCATCACTGCTATGGAATATTCATCCATGGCAGTATGTTACAATCCAACAATGAAATTTCCTGAACAGGAATTACCTGTTTTCTTACTACATGTAGCACATATTTGTTATCAGCAACTAACAAATTTAACAACTTAAATCAGAGGAAACAATGTCCAAAGTACCTGGAATAAAACTTCAGTATGATACATTCACCCAGAAAAGAGCTATTTAAACTCATCCTGCGAAAGTAGCTGGGGCCACATCTATGCAGTAATGCTATTAGAGGCAGCTTTAGACACAAGATCTGAATTCGGCATAACTCAACATTCACTACGCATCTCCACTTTACAAGTCACCTACAGAGTCCAAAACTGCATTTTAGGGCACAATTTTAGATGTTTGCTATCACACACACATTTATCTAATTCTTAGTGTAACAGCTAATACAATTCTCATTTTGTATTTTTATTCCTCAAATTAACATCAACTACACTGGTATTTATTTATGTTACTCCACGTGTTCAAAACTGAATGCCCAGTAATAGGGATTCATACTTTATAAATATTTATGAGTTCAAAATGATATTGAGATTCAAAATACACACAAAGTACTGCAAAATGTATACTGCAAAATAATTAAGTCAAATTAATGTAGTCTAGAAAATAAATGATATTTCTGAAATATCATTTCTGAAAAGGTATGGAAACAAGAAATACTAATAGTTTTTAGTTTGTGCTTAAAAAACACTAAAAGTACTTATGTTATATATCACATCTTTTTGTGAAAAATTAAATGCATTCTAGTGACATTTTCTTTCTCATGGTTACAGAATATATGACAAATCTGGGGCAAAAGGAATAGTCTGAAATGATGGAAACTCTAGGGTTTGGGAGGCAAAAGTATTTGTGGAAGTGGAGATGAAGTAGGAGAGAGAACTAAATGAACGCGCTATAAAGTGTGCTGGATCCAAGTTGAGAATGACCTTAAATTTTACAGGAACCTTGGGGGTTTTGTTATGAACAAATGGAAAAGGTAATCATACTTTGAGCAGGAAGATAATATCACATACCTGAATCAGGAAACAAACTGCAGCAACGCAGAGGTAGTAAGTCAGAGAATTTTGTAGCAAATCAGAGGAGAAACTAATTACAAGCTATTTCAATTGCCCGGATGAGAGGTGATAACACGACTGAAGATGGTGGGGCTAAGGGGTGGTTTGGGAAAGGGCACAGGTGAGAGAAGACTGAATGTGTAAGACAAATATAAGGAGGAGGACAAATATAAGATGACTCTGGGTTTCCAGCTTAGATGACAGAGGAGTCATTAAGAGAAATACTAAAAAATTATGAGAAAGTAGATCTAGTAGGCATGAAAAATAATTAGTCTGAGGTGTTAAAGGGATATGTGGAGATGAGTCAACTGCTGGACTTCTGGGTCTGCACAGACTTAAGAGTTATTTGTAGAAAGGTGAGAGCTGAAACATTAGAAGTAGACACATCTGTTTTAGGAGTAATATTTAGTGAGATAAGAAAGACAAAGAAAGTTGAAGTCTCTGTATATTATAAGCTAAGAAAAAAACCTGTATAAAGAAAATAATCGGTAACAAATGTTCTAGGAGACAAGAAGAGAATGGTTTTTTTTTTTTTTAAAAGACTTCAATAAGCCGGGCTCGGTGGCTCAGCCTGTAATCCCGCGCCTTTGGGAGGCTGAGGTGAGTGAATTGCCTGAGCCCGCGGGTTCGAGACCCGCCTGGGCAGCGAGACCTCATCTCTACTATAAATCAAAAAATCAGCTG
>NW_006991846.1:166963-207608 GCF_000164805.1 Carlito syrichta | reverse complement strand
CCGAGGCTGCGGTGACCGGGAGCGGCCACTGCACTCCAGTCTGGGCGACAGAGTGAGACTCCAACTCAAAAAAAAAAAAAAGACTTCAGTAATGTTATTTGTAGCCAGGTGTGGTGGCTCCCAGCACTTTGGATGGCTGAAGTGGGAAGAATGCTTGAGCCTTGACGTCTGAGACCAGCCTAGGCAACACAGTGAGACCCTGTCCCTACAAAAATAAAAAATCAGCCAGGCATGGTGGCTCACGCCTGTAGTTCCAGGTACTTGGGAGGCTGAAGTAGAAGGATCACCTGAGCCCAGGAGTTTGAAGTTGTGGTGAGTCGCAATCATGCCACTGCACTCCAGCCTGGGTGACAGAGTGAGATTCTCACTCAAAAATAAATAAACAGCCGGGCTTGGTGGCTCAGCCTGTAATCCCGCACCTTTGGGAGGCTGAGGTGAGTGGACTGCCTGAGCCCGCGGGTTCGAGACCCGCCTGTGCAGCAAGACCTCATCTCTACAATAAATGAAAAAATCAGCCGGGTGTGGTAGCACATGCCTATAATTCTGGCTACTTGGAAGGTTGCAGCGGAAGGATCACCGGAGCCCAGCAGGTCAAGGCTGCGATGGCCAGGAGCAGCCACTGCACTCCACTATGGGCAACAGAGTGAGACCCCAACTCAAAAAAAGTAAAAAAATAAAAATAAATAAATAAATTTGTTGGAAATACTTGACTATTTTCTCTTCTATATTTTTAACATATAACAAAGTGCCTTGAGCTCAGAAAGATTTGTTGAAGGTGACTGTTTCTACTGCATATAGAACTAGTACCTCCTGTGTGCTCCTCATGGACACATAAGTTTGAAGATGCCTCTGCTTCCGACCTCCAAATCAGGCTGGCAGGTGACTGGCCTTTACTAGATCTATCTAGAATGCCAAGGACATGGCGGCCAATTGTTTCTTCAACAGCTGCTGTTGTCTTCACAACTTCTAAGAGGATCTTCAGAAGTCTGTTATTAGCTTTCTGGAGTGCATACCTGTGTAGATAAAGAAACACTTACTGAAATGTTTAATCTTGTTAAAGCAAACACTTTACTCATGTCCCACAAGAAAATGTACTGCAAAATATTTGATTTGAAAAATATCAAATAATCCTCTCCATGAAAATAATATGCAACAGCACTTACAATAAAAACTTTGGCCAATCAGTTTAACCACACCTTTTTTACAAAAATGTGCAGTGTTTAATTGACATAAATGAAATCAAATAACTAAACTTTTAAGTTAGTAATTAGGCTAGAAGAAAATTTTAAGGAGACACAAAATTTAAGTTTTTAAAAATGTGGTAGCGCCAAAGCATATGCAAGCTATCCAACTGGTCATATTGTTCATGGTTATTCACATATATTACATACATTTAATCTTTTCATGTGTGAAAGATAAAAACATACTTTAAAATCTCAACAGAAAAAAATATATGGTAGTATTTCTACAACTTCAGGGTAAGGAACAGGATGTTTAAATTATAAAAAGTGGCCAGGCACGGTGGTGCACACCTGTAATATCAGCACTTTGGGAGGCCAAGGCAAGAGGATCACTTGAGCTTGGAAGTTTGAGACAAGCCTGGGCATCATAGAGAGACCTTGTCTCTACAAAAAATTAAAAAATTAGCCAGGTTTGGTGGCACTCGTCTGTAGTCCCAGCTATTTAGGAGGCTGAGGTGGAAGGATCACCTGAGCCCAGGAAGTAGAGGCTGCACAGAGCCATGACCATGACACTGCACTCCAACCTGGGTAACACAGTGAGACCCTGACTCAAAAACAAACCAATAACAAAAAGTAATAATACAAAGAGAGATCTGGTTTTTAAACGTCTATAGTGGAATTTCACTATCTGCCAACACCAGAAGGATTCATAGGCTTTTTTATCACATCTGCTTCAGGGACAGAAATTTTTCAAGTTACACACACCACACTCATTTCAGTTAATAGGAAGAACTTATTTTCAACTAAACAGAATTAATGATGTGTCTCTCTTTATTTAAAGCAATACATTCTTTTTTTTTAATTAGTAAATACTGGTAGCCATCCAACAGAAACACCTCAGCACTTGATCACTATTAACATTGTAATACCTGTGTTTCTAGATTTTCCCCATCTCTCTCATAAACGTTTACATTATGAAAGCAAAAATGGGATCATCCCAAGCAAAGTGTGTTCTGCTCAACATGAACATTTTCCATGTCAAGAAAGGTACTTCCCTAAGTAGTGATTCAGAAGATTATCTGGTTAATTTTCTGAGTAACTTAACAACTCTCTTGTCCCAATAGCTTAGTTCAATAAAAGTGCTACAGTATCAAACTTTATACCATACACATGCAGACAAAATAAGTGACATTCATAGTAAAAGACCTCTGTCCCCAGACAGGTTTATCTTTCAATTTCACATTGTGAGAAGTTGCCAGCAATCTGGTTAAAGAATATCTGTTTTCACAGGCACATGGCATATCTATTTTAGGACAAGATAATAAATGGAGATATTTCCTTTAGTATTTGCCAAGTGAAAAACAAAGTTCTATTTTTATACCTAGATCAAGTTCTTGTTTATATAATCAAGAATACTAAAAATAAACCTCTAAATAAGTTAGTTAGTAGGAAGTAAAGGGTTTTATTTCCTTAACTTTTTCTGAGGTTTTTGTTCTAGCCCCAAATTCCAGGACCAGAATAATGCGAAAATATTTATATTTAGTCATTTAAAAGAAATGACTAAAATTAATATGGTTACAAAAACTAATATGATGTTAAAGATAAATACTCCTTTTATCAGCATTCACTATAAAAATTCCTAAAAATTAAATAATGATTAGTTTCAAAATATACCAGTTAGAGATAAATAATATAAAATAAACAAGATGTTTATTTTATATTGCTACGGTAACTCTATTTTTCATACACTGTCTTTCTTGTTTGAGTTCCATACTGACTGTGTTCCATACTGATGATCCAATGGGGAAGCCAAAATCTTAGGGGCCAAATTCCTCTATGCAAGCTGAGGAAGGAGGTTAGAGGACACAGAGGGTTGACAGTCACAGAAATTGGAAAAGGAGGAAATTAAGTTAGTAAATATTAGTTTTAATGTAAACTTAAAGAAATTATTTTATGAACAAAATGAATTTTAAATTTTGTGCTTAAATTCCTTAGTATTAATGTGGGATAACTATGCTCCTTACTATTTTCCACTATTATGTTAAGCTTTACAAAATCAAAGTAAGAAAAAGTTTTATTAATATCAGGTATTAATTTATTCCTGCATAAAACTGGGATATGGGTTAAAAGTTGTCATCTGTTATATAGCAAATGCATGAAAGCTAAATGTATAATATTTACATTTATAGCAATTTTTTCTCAACATAAACAAGGGGATAGCTTACACTGAATTCATGTATATACAGTGAAGGAATAAAGTTGGAAAAAAGAAGGAATAGAATAGAGTTCACAAGAAGAACTGTTTTTAGGATACAAAATGACATGTAAGAATAAAATTAAACAAGAAAGGATTGTATTCAAATACTTTAACATTTAGAATTTAAGTATGTGATTAAGAGCTGCTCAGAAATTATATTATCAACAAAAGACTTTTAAAAAATTGCTTATCTATTTAGTGATTGAAGATTAATAATCCTTTACATACTACACATTTATGGACATGTTTCATTCACAAATAGTATGATGATTAAGACAAAGTATAAATATGCAAGATAAAAATAAGAACAAAAAGTTCATTACATTACAACAGCCATTTTAATTCACTTTGCACTGAAAAAGTGTACATTTTGTATACCTTTCATTAGACGGAATATCAGGAGGTACATCTTCAGGTTTTTTGTCCAATTCCTTTTCTTTAAACATCTGTTCCTCAACTTCCGCTTGGTTTTCATTTCCATTCTGTTTAAGTTTGTGCAAAGGTAGAGAGGACAAAACAGAAAGAAATCCTGTCATCTTGGAAACAGGAAGTCCTCTTCTATGTGGGTACGAGGTGAAACAGAAACCTCTGTGCACAAAATTATACTGTTTGGAATAATAATTAACTATATTTTATCAGGAGATTCGAGTTATCAATAAAAGATAAAACATTCTAGTGCACAGATAAAAATATCTCAATGGGTTTAAATGAATGCATGCTACAGTGCAATTAAAGTTCATTAGGTTGCTCCTTGGCAAACAATGGTTGCTGCTAGAGCAGTGCCAGATTCAAATGACCTTAAATGGAGTGTAAGTAGTGTTTTGACTCTACCTACCTTACATGTAAGAAATCACAAACATGCTAAGCTCAACACCTATTAAAAACACATCTCACACCAATAATGAAGACAAACAAATACTACTCAATTGTTGATCATTGCACCTAGGTGGTCCATACTACCTGTGTTTGCGTACTGCTGTTGCGCAGCTCACAACACAGCTTCTCTCTTCCAGCTAAAGATAGCTGCTTTAGTGCTGCCAGCTCCTCTAAAAGCACCCTCTCTCTCTCTGAAATCAGGTTTTCATTATCTATGGAGGATCTCTAAATGAGAAAAAAGGTCATGAGAGAATATTGTTGTGATAGAAGAAAAGAGTAGAAATATGAAGCAGATTTCCTTTAACCCCCTGGGACCACAGGTCCTGGTTCTATCTGTGATTCACATTTCATTATAAGGGGTTAAAAGCACATACAAAATTCAATGCAAAATTTGAAGCGTTAAAAAAATGGACAAATATTCAGGAATTTGTGCAGTTCAATTAATGTGATTATGTCTATTTTGCATTGAAAATTAAGAAGTCTGAATTCACAAAATGTGATACAGAAAAGCAAAATTAGTTTTTCCAAATAATATATTTTCTGCTCAGCTCCCAATTTTCCTATTAATTTATATTTGAAAGAATATACGTTAATAGTTCTCTATTTCTTATTTCTCTTTTTAGTTTTGGCTTTCAGAATTAAATTCAATAAATTTATTTTTATAAAAACTTTTGCAAATATGCTTCTTGCTTTTCTGCATTGATTTTGCGAGTATATTTTATACAGCAATTGATAAGAGCCCAGCTCCCAATACCAAGACATATTTACATTTAGTCAAGAAAGGGATAAGAATGTTATACAAATTTGCATTTTTTGAATCAAGAATAGATGTTTCCTTGGAGAAATTTCCAGAAACATACTACTTCAGAAGATTTCCATTCATGATTAAAAAGATAGTTAAAGATAGATAAAGGTAAACCTTGGAGATGTGCTAATTGGTAGACACAGCTGCATACTTTGAGCACCTCAGCACAAAGTGTTTCCAAAACTGTCAATGTGCTTTTGGTCAATGAAATTATTTTAAAAATTTAAATTTGTAGCCAATTTTTCAGTGCCTGAAAAGGCAGTTAAAATAAAACGATAGGAAAACAATGTATACTTCGAGACTGAGTTAGGTGTTCCCAACAAGACCTAAAGATGCTATGCTGGTGAAGTGTGTTCCTGGTATTAAGTATGTGCAGTTTATTTATATCTTGGCAAAATAACACACAAAAAATTTTGAAGCCTACATTAAAAATACTGTTATTTTAATTGGGAAGAAAAGAGACTGTAAGTCCCATACCTGGGCTAATTGTCTATTAAGTCTCTTAATCTCTTCTTGCAGTTGCTCCTGGTCTTCTCGCTGTCTCTCCATCTGGCGCATGTGTGCCTGTCTTAGCAGTTCTGTTGCCTGCTGATGTTCTTGGTACTGTCGTACAAGCTCCTGCCTCATATCTTCCAATTGTTCTTCATTTAACATTAGCTGTCTAGAAGCATCCACGCTTGATGCCAAAATTTCATCATGGATCTTTAATAGTTAAAAAATAATTCAACCATAAAATTTTGTGGAAATATGTCAGCAATTATATTTTAAATATATGAAAGCAATTCTACTAATGCCATAAAGCACTTGACATTTTATTTTTATTACTAAACAAAAACAATTACTTAAAAAGGCATTTTTCCTCATCATAATTCCAAAACAACATGAATTGTCACTATATGCTATTTACTAAAGCAAAGTTGCTATTTATCAGTTAGTTTAGATATAATCTAATTCTACAGAAGAAGAATAAGGAAGATACTCAAGATTTCTTCTACTCATAAGAAACCATGAAGCTATAACTCCATCATTTCTCTTGCTATTTTATGATAAGATAATATAAATGAACTAATTTATATTTTAAAATTAAATTTATAAAACATGAGAAATTTTACCTGTATAATTTATATTATGTAATCATTATCACAGTACTACAGAGAACTGCTTGATTAAAAAAAATGTTCAATAAATTTTATTCAGAAATAAATGTTTTATAAGCCAGTTTCCCATACCCATAAAAAAGTTAACTACTTCACAGGTTCTGTAAAGTACTACAATTTCTGAAGCAATATTACTTAAACCCTGCTGACTTGAACAGTTGGTGGTAAACTAAAAAGGCTTTCATGAACAACTTACAAATTTTACATTCCATAAAGAGTTGACAGTTTTATATGAATATCTCTCTTTATAAAATATAACCTCGCTGGGCTCGGTGGCTCAGTCTGTAATCTTGTGCCTTTGGGAGGCTGAGGTGAGTGGATTGCCTAAGCCCGTGGATTCGAGACCCGCCTGGGCAGCGAGACCTCATCTCTACAATAAATCAAAAATCAGCCGGGCGTGGTAGCGCACGCCTGTAATTCCGGCTACTCGGAAGGCTGAGGCGGAAGGATCGCCGGAGCCCAGCAGGCGAGGCTGCGGTGGCCGGGAGCGGCCACTGCACTCCAGTCTGGGCGACAGAGTGAGACTCCAACTCAATAAATAAATAAATAAATAAAATATAACCTATCCTGAGCAATTAATAAACAATCTGAATTTAGACAATGTTAAAAGAAGTGGGATTTACTTCTTTCTGTTAAAGGAGGTAGAGGTTGTGGTATAGATATAGAATAGATCCCTCATTAATGAATAAGAAAAAGAGAATTAACATATAGAGAGTACAATTCTTCAAATTGCCTTCCTAAATAGGCAGCTATTTCCTTGTAATATTAATAATCTAACTAAGCAAAACCTTTTTTCAGATATTGCCAAATTGTAGTGTAATTAATCTTGAATTGGTCAAGACAAAATGAATGTAGATATAACTTACAATGAGATTTTACCATGTACAATGTCTTTAGGACAAGAATATTATGAGATTTATTTTATTTGATCCTGATATTAAGTCATTTATCCATGTATCTTACAAGAAAGAAAACACATTAACAATGTGAATCATAAGTCAAGACCGGATTTGATACTTTCCTCCGCCATTAAGCAGCATTTCTACTAATATTTCTATAGTGAAGAAAGTACCAATTTTTTATAAGCTTTTTATATTTAGGGAGGCATACTTACAGATTCTCTGCCTCTAATTGTTTTATCTTTGGAGAACATTTCTTCTGAAATTGTCAGTTCATGGTCCTTTGATTCCAGTATATCATCAAGACCACCATTTTTTGAAAATAGAACTTCCTTTACATCTTCTCCTAACTCTTTACTAAGTGGTTTGAATTCTTCTTTAAATTTCACGTCCGTTGCCTCAAAATTCTGAAAACCAACTTGACTCTGTGATAATCTCATTTCATTAAGATAATGTTGTTCTTTTTGCTGACAGAGAGACTGTACTTGCTTTGATGATATAATATTTTCTTTTCCCTCAGACACTCTAATTCTAGATAGTTCAGTTTGTTGAGCAAATGCTATACTCATTGACACAATGACCTAAAGAAGTAAAGCAAACAAAAGATTCAATTTCTAAATAACAGAAGGAATTTAAAAAGCAAGTTACTAAAATTATATGAATAGAAAAAAGCACAGCCTCATTGTTTTAAACAAAAAGAAATCTTTAATAAAGTGATATGAAGATTTAAAAAATTATCTACAATGAACATAATGTCACAGTATTAATTTTATGTGTCTTTAAAAATAAATTTTTTCCTACTACTGCAATAAATGTTCAGTACAAAAAAATTAGAAAATAAAATTAGAAAAATATATTTATCTCAAGAAAAATCAGTATATGCTAACCAAAGTTTCTCAGGCTAAAAGGAAATAACATCAGAGGGAAATTTAAAATTTAAACAAGAGTAGAACACACACTCTTTTTTAGTACGCATGAAGCATTCTCCCAGGTAAGATCATGTTTTTGTCAACAAATTTAAAATAATTGAAATCATATAAGGTATGTTGTCTGACCACAAAGAAACTAAAACTTAATGTATTAATTAATAATAGGAAGCCATCTGAAAATCTCAAAATGTGGAAATCAAACAACACATTTCTAAAAAACCCAAGAATCAAAGAGGAAATCCCAGGGGAAATAATATATTTGAATAGAATAAAAATTTGTGGAATGCAGCTTTAAGCAGTGCTTACAGAGAAGCTTATAGCATTAAATGTATATATTAGAAAAGAAGAAAAGTCTCTCAGGAATGTAGAAAAATTAGATCCAAAGCAAGCAGAAACAGGGAGATAATATAAACTACCAATGATGACTCAAAAAAGAAATTGATAACCTGCATAAAACCAAATCAATTAGATAAACTGGATTCATAGCTTAAAAAATAAAAAATTCCCAACAAAGAAAACTCCAGGTGGCATTCACTGGGAAATTCTACAAAATACTTAAGGATGAAATAATACCAATTTTACATAAATAAGAAGAAAAAGAAAGTTACAGAAAATATAATAGAAGAGCTCATATTTTAGCATTTTGTGAGGCCAGGATTATCCTGATCTCAAAACCAAAGTCATTACAAGAAAATAAAACTACAAATAATATTCCTCATAAACACAAACATAAATATCTTTGACAAGATATTAGCAAATAGAATCCAGTAACATTTAAAAGGAGGGCGCTATCTCCAAAGGGGCATAAGGAAACTTTTGGAGGTGACCAAGATGTTTTACATCTTGATTGTGGTACTGGTTTCACAATGGTGAACATTTTTTAAATCTCACCAAATTTTGCACTTATAATTGATGAATTTCATATCTTGTAAATTATACATCAGTAAAGATGATTACGAAGAACACCACAGACCTGATCATAGGCTAGAACACAAAGGAAGGTGTTGAAAATTTAGAAAAATCTGTATCATAAAGATAACTTTCTTTTGTAAATATATTTATACCAGCAAGAAATGTAAGAAATAATTACAAGAACAAAACAAACCTGACTACCTTGTTATTCTCTCCTTTCCTTTTATTACCCTGTCTAACAAAATCCCATCTCTGATGGCAGTTAACTCTACCTACTCTGTGTCTGTGGAACTGAACTTAACTGAGAACGACGACAACAATCTACCCAGGCTCACTGGTCTCATTTTAAATTTGTAACTACTCCCCTTGAAATGGACCCTTAGTGATACCGGGCAACTCTACTCAACTTCTCGTCTATTCCATTTCTCATTCCTTTTCTCTCTCCTTAAAGCTCCAACATCTTCTCTTTGTCATTCTCAGGTGTTGACTTTGCTTCTTATTTTAGTGAAAAAACAGAGGAAAATTACTAAACGAGAACTTCTACAGGCCTCAAATATTATATTTCAAAACATACCTGAATAATGAACCAAATGTTTTCTACCATCCTTCCTGTTATTATAGTTTAAACTGTCAAGCCTCTACCTAATGGCAACCATTCACAGTATGGCATCCCTTCTTATCTACTCCAGAACACTGCTCCAGGGCCAGGCAAGGTGGCTCACACAGGCAATTCCAGTACTTTGGGCGGCAGAGGTGAGAGGATTGCCTGAGCACAGGAGATTGAGACCAGCCTGAGCAACATGGCTAGACGTTGTCTCATAAATAAATAAATAAGTTAAACAAGTAAATAAATAAATAAATTGCCAGCATGGTGGCAGTATGCTTGTAGTCCCAGGTACTAAGAAAGCCGAGAAAGAAAGATAGATGGCCTAAGGCCAACAGGTAAAGAGTGCAGTAGCTATACTCATGCTACTGTACTTCAGCCTGGGTGACAGTGAGACTCCAACTCAAAAAAACAAACAAAAAAAAGACTTCCGGGCAAGCTGGCAACGCAACAGGTCAGACTGTGAGAGTCTCCACAAGAGCGAGTGTCCATAAGGACTCTCTGCGTGAGTGGGGATGTGCCAGTGGGTGAATGAAAATCTGTCTGAGGGGAGACTCTGGTTCATGCACCTGGGGCTCTCCTCCAGAGGTGACTGCAACCAACCACCCCCGAGATTGGAGACGCGGGTGTGCAGGATTGTCTGCTGTCCTCGGACTCTCTTGAGAGGAGGCGTCAGAGAACAACCGCCCTCACCACCTGGCACCCAGCCCATGCCATCACCTGTAGCAGCAGACTTGGCATGAGAAGGCAGGTCACAGAAATCTGGAATGAAATCTGGAATGAAGCTCCAACAATAGTGACAGGACACTGACAGGCACCATCTTCTGAGTCCCAGACAGAGCAGAGACTTGCACTGCCTCACCCAACTATGTCCAGCCTCCATCTTGGGATCCAAAGGCTATTATCTCATAGGACTCGGAGAGACAGACGCCCCTCCCCCATGATTAAACAGGCACAGATATGTCAGATCTCAGTAGCAGACTTGACAACAGCAGCAGCAGCAGAAAGTAGGGTGAGTCCAGATCTTATCCCTCTTTCTCCCACAGTAGTCCATGGGGCAGCTGACCTACACTGAGAGCTAAGTTATCAGCCTATGCTGAGAGCAGAAGGAAGGCAGAGCTGCTCCCCATGGCAGAGGTCTAAAAGGAACCTGAAGCCACAAAAACTGCCAGAGAGTGAGACTTTTTTCTTTCTTGTTTTAGTTTTAGTTTTTTTCCTTCTTTCTTTCTGCTTTTGTTTACATTTTTTTACTTTGTTTCTGTTATTGAAAAAAATTATTTTTTAGATTTTCTGTTTATGTATGGGCATTTTTGAAGAAGAGTACACCAATGGGGTTTTTTTTGTTTGTTTGTTTGTATGACTGTCTGTATGTTTTTGTCTTTATTGTTTTTTCTTTGTTTGTCTCTCTGTTTATTTATTAGTTGGTATGCCTGTCTGTTTTCCCTCTTCTTCTTCATTCTCTCCAACTCCCTTTCATCTTCCTCTTTACTTTCTCTAATCTTTTCCCTTATCATTTTGCTTTCAAGGGGCAAACAGATATCCCCACTGCATGAACAGATTGTAAGGCAGAGAGAAGTGGGTTCCAAAAGGCCCACACACTTGTCAGATGATACTGGGTTCTGCAGATAGTTTCTGAATCACAGTCCCCCCACCCCCATTAAATCTCAAAACTGCAAACAACACAGGCCCCAACTCCTAGTCCAGCTTCAGAATTGAATAAAACCAGAGGATCTACACAAGGAAGAAAAGGAGATTGAGCAAACAGAAATAAAAGTTATCCCTTCAACACTGAAAAATAGAATCAAAGAAGAGGTAAAGAAATGGGGAGGAAAACCTCCAAAAATGAAGAAAAAAACAAAGGAAGAATATGCATCAAACACAGATCCCTGGAAGATCAAACACTGAGAGTACAGACTCTGGAACTCAAACAATGAAGAGCACCCCAGAATAATTGTTATCAAACTACAAATCCAGATATCAAGATATTAATAGAGAGAATACATAGAAATGAGGAAAGACAAGAGGAAATAATGGAGGAGTTGATAACTGAGATAACAGTAATAAAGAATAAAGTGATTGAAATAAACAACAACCTGACAAGAATGGAAAGCAGAAGAATCTCAGAGCTTGAGGACCAAAATATAGAACTAACCCAAACTGTTAAAAACATAGAAAAGAAGCTTAAAAATAAAGAACAAAACCTCCAAGAGATGAATGATTATATCAAGAGGCCAAACCTAAGATCAATTGGAATGCCTAAGGTAGATAGGAGAGAGAGAGATACCACCCTGGAACAAACATTCCATGAAATTGTCAAAGAAAACTTCCCTCATCTTATCAGTGTTGTGGCCATTCAAACAAGAGATTCAGAGAACCCCTGCAAGACAACAAATGAGAAAACTGACTGCCAGACATAGTAATTCGCCTACACAAGGTAGGTATAAAAGAAAAAAATCCCAAAGGCAGTAAGAGAGAAAGGTCACACTACCTACCAGGGAAGAACAATGAGATCAGCGCTAGACTTATCTACAGAAACACTTCAGGCTAGAAGAGACTGGAGCCCAAACATCAAAGTTTTCAAAGATAAATAATTTCAACCAAGAATTAACTACCCAGCTAAGCTAAGTTTCATCAGTGATGGAGAATTAGAGCCTCTACACCAGCTCTACAAGACACACTTAAGAAAGTATTAAACACACAAGAAAAGAAAAAAAGAATAACAATGTACTTCACAAGAAGGCAGGAAAAAGATCGTAAACACACATGAATCAACCCCCAAATGAAAAGAAAGACAACAAACAAACAGCAGCAGCAACAACAACAAACTCTGTAAGAACCTCAAGACAGGGATAAACTCTCATATCTCAATAATTAGCCTGAATGTGAATGGACTAAAAAGACTGAAAAGACATAGAACACCACTGAAAAGACATAGAACAGCAAATTGGATAAAATATCATGAGGCTACAATATATTATCTCCAAGAGACTCATCTCACCAGAAAGGACTCAAAGTAAGAGGATGGGAAACAAAATTCCAGGTGAGTGGAACACAAAAGAAAGCAGTAATTGCAATCATAATATCAGACAAAATACCCTTTAAGCTATCAAAAATTTTAAAAGATACAGAAGGTCACTACATAACGATAAAAGGTTCAATCCATCAACAAGAAATATCCATCCTAAACATATACGCACCCAATACAGGAGCACCAACTTTGATAAAAAGCAGCTTCTAGGTAAACTAAAAAAAGATATTGATTCTAACACCATCATAGTTGGGGACTTATAAACACCCCACTAACAACTCTAGATAGATATCAAAACAAAATGTCAACAAGGAAATCTGGAATCTGAACATGATGCTTGAGCAAATGGACTTAACTGAAACCTACAGAACACTCCACCCAACAACCACAGAATATACACTCTACTCATCACCACATGGAACGTACTCTAAGATTGACCACATCCTCGGCCATAAATCAAGCATAAACAAATTCCATAAGATTGAAATTCTGCCATGCACCTTCTCAGACCACAGTGAAATAAAAATAAATATCAACACCAACAACATTCCCCCAAAACCCACAAATACATGGACAGTAAATATCATGAAACTAAGTAACTCCTGGGTCAACATGGAAATCAAAACAAAGATTAAAAGATACCTGGAAACAAATGAAAACCAAGAAACATCTTACCAAAATCTCTGATATGCCATGAAAGCAGTCTTAAGAAGGGAATTCACATGTCTATGAACACACATGAAGAAAATGCAGAGATCACAAGTTAACAGTCTAACAAATCACTTTAAAGAAGTTGGAAAAGCAAGACCACAAAAACCCTGATTTCAGCAGAAGAATCCAGATCTGTTAACCCAAAGCCCATCTTTGGGACACAGAAGTAAAGCCGGGCTCAGTGGCTCAGCCTATAATCCTGCGCCTTTGGGAGGCTGAGGTGAGTGGATTGCCTGAGCCGGCGGGTTCGAGACCCACCTGGGCAGCGAGACCTCATCTCTACAATAAATAAAAAATTAGCCAGGCATGGTAGCATGCGTCTGTAGTTCCAGCTACTCAGAAGGCTGAGGTGGAAGGATCGCCGGAACCCAGCAGGCGAGGCTGCGGTGGTTGGGAGCGGCCACTGCACTCCAGTCTGGGTGACAGAGTGAGACTCCAACTCAAAAAAAAAAAAGCTATAATACAAAAAAAAAAAAAAAATCAATGAAACCAAAAGCTGGTTTTCTCAAAGGATAAACAAGACTGAAGGACCTCTAGCTAGACTGGCCAAGAGAAAAAGCCCAAATAAACACAATCAGAAATTGAGTGTGAACTGAAGTCACAACTGACCCTGAAGAAATACAAAAGATTATCACAGATTACTATGCATGCCTGTATGAAAGCAAACTAAAAAACCTAAAAGAAATGGGGGACTTTCTACATCACACAACCTCCCCAGGTAGAAACAAGAAGAAATTAAAACCCTAAATAGATCAATAACAACCCAGGAAATCGACTATGACATAAGAAAACTACCTACACACCGGGTGCAGTGGCTCAAGCCTGTAATCCCAGTACTTTGGGAGGCTGAGGTAAGAGGTTGCCTGAGTCCAGAGGTATGTGACCAGCTTGGGCAGCTTGGAGAGACCTCTCTCTACAATACATCAAAACAATTAGCCGAGCATGGTAGGGTGCACCTATAGGTCCACCAACTACTTGGAAGGCTGAGGTGGAGGGATCGCCTGAGCCCAGCAGGTCGATGCTGGAGTGACTGTGAGTGTGCCACTGCACTCCAGTCTGGGTGACGGAGTAAGACTCCAATTTGAAAAAAAAAGAAAACTACCTACAAAAAAGCCCTGGACCAAATGCTTTTCCAACAGAATTCTACAAAACATACAAGGAGGAGCTGATACCAATCCTACTGAAAGTACTCCAGGCTAGGCTTGGTGGCTCAGCCTGCAATCCCAGCACTTTAAGAAGCCGAGGTGAGTGATTTGCTTGAGACTGTGTGTTTGAGACCAGTCCGGGAAAGTTGGCTAGATCTCATCTCTACAATAAATCAAAAAAATTAGCCGGGTGTGGTAGGGCGTACCTGTAGTTCCAGCTACTTGGAAGGCTGAAGCAGAAGGATTGCTGGCACCCAACAGGTCGACACTGGGGTGGCTGTGAGTGTGCCACTGCACTCCAGCCTGGGCAATAGAGTAAGACTCCAACTCAAAAAAAAAAAGAAAGAAAGAAAGAGAGAGAGAGAGAAAATTCCAGGCAATCGAGAAAAATGGAACTCTCCCAAAAATCTTTTCATGAAGCTAACATCACATTGATACCCAAACCAGGTAAAGATTCAACAAAGAAAGAGAACTACCAGCCAATATCCTTGAGGAACATAGATACTAAAATTCTCAAGAAGATTCTAGAAAACCTCATCCAACAGCACATCTCAAAAGTCATCCACTATGACCAAGTAGGGTTAATACCTGGGATGCAGGGCTGGTTCAACAGCTGCAAGACCACAGACGTAATTAAATACCTCAACAGATGTACACACAAAACCACATGATTATATCATTAGACATGGAAAAAGCTTTTGGTAAAATCCAGCCCCGCCTCTTGATAAAAACCCTCACACATCTAGGCATAGATGGAACATATCTCAAAACAGTAAGAGCCACCTATGAGACACCCAAAGTCAACATACTGCTGCAGTATTTAACAACATACTGCAACAAGACAAGGATGTCCACTCTTATCCCATCTGTTCAACATAGTATTGAAAGTCCTAGCTAGCACACTCAGACAAGAGAAGGAAATCACGGGTATGCAAATAGGAAAAGAGGAAGTGAAGTCATCCCTCTTTGTGGACGACATGATTCTATACCTTGAAAACACAAGAAAATCTGTTAAAAACCTCCTTGCACTGATAAAGGACTTTAGCAAAGTCTCAGGGTAAAAAATAAATGTGCAAAAAGTCAGTTGCATTCCTATACACCAACAATAAACATGTAGAAACCCAAATAAAAGGCACAATTCCACCCACAATAGCCACACAAAAAATGAAATACTTTGGCATCTTCCTAACCAGAGACATAAATATTCCACGCTCAAAGATTGGAAGAATCAACATTGTTAAGACGTCCATCCTACCCAAGGCAATCTACACACTAAGTTACCATAAGCATTCTTCTCAGACCTCGAAACAACAATATAGGAATTCATATGAAAGTATAAACGACCACAAATAGCCAAAACAATCCTCAGCAAAAAAACAACAACAAAAAAGGAAGGCATTACGCTCACAGATTTTAAGCTTTATTATAAAGCTACAAAAATCAGATAAGCCTGATATTGGTGCAAGAACAGGCATATAGACCAATGGAACAGGATAGGGATTCCAGAAGCAAAACCTCAATTTCTCAACCAACTCATCTTTGATAAAGCCTCTACCATCAAGCACTAGGGAGAGGAGAACCTATTCAGTAAATGGTGCTGGGAAAACTGGCTAACCATATGCAGAAGATTAAAACAAGACCCTACCTATCACCATACAGAAAAAACAACTCTAAATGGATCAAAGACCTAAAAGTAAAACCTCAAACTATCAAAACCTTAGAAAACGCAGGAGACACCCTTATGGAAATTGGAACTGGCAACCAATTCCTGATCAAAACCCCAAGTGCCCATGCCATAAGAGAGAAGATAGACAAGTGGACCTCATCAAACTGACAAGCTTCTGCAAAGCCAAAGAAACCACTGAGAGAGCAGGGAGAAAGCACACAGCCTGGGCAAAAATATTTGCTGTGTATCTGACAAAGGCCTAACATTTAGGATCTACAAGGAACTCAAATGTGTCAAAAACAAAAACAAAAAAAACAGCCCCATTACAAAGTGGGCAAAATAATATGAATAGACATTTTTCAAAGGAAGACATATGAGCAGATAACAGATACATGAAAAAATGCTCAGCCTCACTAGTCATCAAAGAAATACAAAGTCAAACCACACTGAGCTATCGTCTAACAGTCTAACAGTCAGGATGGCCATCATCAATACCTCAAAAAACAACAGATGCTGGAGAGGATGTGGGGAAAAGGGAACACTTCTACACTGTTGGTGGGAGTGCAAACTAGTACAGCCTCTGGGAAAACAGTGTGACAATTCCTAATAGATCTAAAAATCGACCTCCCATATGACTCCACAAACCCCCTGCTGGGAATATACCTGGAGGAATTCAAAACACTGTGAAAAAGATACCTATGGCCAGCGCAGTGGCTCAAGTCTGTAATCCCAGCACTTTGGGAGGTTGTGGTGAGAGGACTGCCTGAGCCCACGGGTTTGAGAACAGCCCAGGCAACTTGGCAAGGCCTCATCTCTATAATAAATCAAAAAATTAGCCAAGCATGGTAGTGCATGCCTTCAGTTCCAGTTACTTGGAAGGTTGAGGTGGAAGGATCACTTGAGCCCACAAGTTTGACGCTTGGATGGCTGTGAGTGTGCCACTGCACTCCATTCTGTGTGATGGAGTGAGACCACAAATCAAAAAAAAAAGAGAAAGAAAAGATACCTGCATACACATGTTTATTGTATTTATTGCAGCATTATTCACAATAGCAAAAACATGGAAACAACCATGCTGCCCATCGAAAGAGAACTGGATAAAAAAACATAATACATATACACGATGGAATATTACGCAGTCATAAAGAAGGAAAAAATTATGAACTTCACAGCGACTTGGATGGTATTAGAGTCTATAATACTGAGTGATCTATCACAGAAAACAAAGAACCGAGTATCACATGTTCTCACACATAAGTGGACATTGAACAATTATAATACTACAAGAAAGGGATTGGCAGCTGGATGCTGTGTTTCAGACCTGTAATCCCAGCACTTTGGGAGGTCAAGGTGAGAGGACTGCTTGAGCCCGCAGGTTTGAGAACAGCCTAGGCAACTTGGTGAGACCTCGTCTCCACAATAAATAAAAAAATTAGCTGGGCATGGTAGTGCATGTCTGTAGTTCTGGCTCCATGGAAGGTTGAGGCAGAAGGATCGCCGGAGCCCAGCAGGTTGATGCTGGGGTGGCCGTGAGTGTGCCGCTGCACTCTAGCCTGGGCAACGAAGTGAGACTACAACTCAAAAAAAAAAAGGGATTGGCAGTAGTGGGAAACTGCCAGGGGATGGGTGGCACACCTCACAGCCTCAAGGGTACCTGCGTAATGAACATTTGTATACCTAACCCTGAATTGTACCCCACATATTTAAAGTAAAAATTAAAAGAAAAAAGGAATACCGTTCCAGCAATTGCTCATCTCTCTACTGAATCAGTTATATTTTCCTCTTTCTCCAATGATTTCTATTAACATAGAAATAGATGCAATATCTGTCATCTTAATAAAAACAAAATAGTAACAACAAAAACCTACCACATGTCCCCATACATCACGCTTTAGCTAACACTATATTTCTCTGTTGTCCTTTGAAGCATAACTCCTCAAAAGTTTATCTTTCATTCTCTGAAACCTAATCTAAACAGTTTGTCTCCACTATGCCATGAAATATGTTCTTGTAAAAGTCACCAACGATTCCACACTACAAAATCAAATGGTTAATTTGCAGTCTCTCTTGATCCATTTGAAGCATGTGACAGTTTAATACATCACCTCCTTGATATTCTTTTACTTACTTCTGTAATGCATTCTTATTTTTCCCGTATCTAATTACTGCTCCTTCTCTATCTCCTTTATTCTTCATTTCTCTGACCTGTAAACATTGGTGTGCTCCAGTCTCATTTTCCAGATGTCTTCTCTATCTACACTTATTCCCTGTATTAGTTTTTCAAAATTTTTGTTTACCACAACCTAACAAACATACCCCCCCTACACACACATAACAACAACAACAAATTTTAATTAAGACCCAGGACATATAATAGGTACTCATGTGTGTGTTTATATAATTAAAACTTTCTATTAATATGAATATCCTGGTCTCAATCCCCTAAATTAAGTTCTTGATTTAAAAATGAGTTACAACTCACAGTCAAAAGAAACACTTTTCTATATACTAACTCCCATATTTACATTTCTAGTTTTATCCTACTTCCTAATTCTTGATTTATATATCAATCACTCTTCAACATTTATATTTGGACATTTAATAAGATTTTTTGCATTTAATGAATCAAAAGCCGAATTCCCACTCCTCTCAAAAAACTAGTCTTTTCCATTCTAGTCTTCTGAAGAACTCTTAGTAAACAACAACACCATTCTTAGTTCAAATAACTTAAGAGCAATATTTTTCCCCTGAAAGGTGAATGCTTGTCCCCGTTCCCTATATTTTTTCCTCCTGTATCCAGTCACATCTGCTGAGGAGATATATCTGCCAGAATTTCACAATATTTCACCAAATAGTCCCATGCATGTGAGGGTCGCAGGTCTGAATCAAACTCTCCTTCAACTCAGCAGGGCTAGCAGGTGGTCAAGCAGTATTCCTAAACTCTAGTCAAATCTCCTGGCTACCTCTTAAAGACATCTGTTAGACTAATTCTTGACTTTTATTTTTCTCTTCTCTCTCTCTCTCTCTCTCTTTTCTTCAGTCGGAGTCTCACTCTGTTTCCTGGTTGGAGAGCAGAAGCAAAACCAAGGTTCACCACAGCCTTCAACTCCTGGGCTCAAGTGATCTTTCTGCTTCAGTCTCCCAAGTAGCTGAGCAGCTGAGACTAGAGATACACACACCACCATGTCTGGCTAATTTTTTTTTATAGAGACAAGGTCTTGCAATGTTGCTTAGGCTAGTCTTGAACTCCTGAGCTCAAGCAATTATCTTGCCTTGTCCCCCACCCCCCGCCCCAAGGTACTGGGATTACAGGCATGAGCCATCACATGCCTTTTTTTTCTCTTGAAGTTGGAGTCTCACTCTGTCGCTCAGTGGCACACATGCTCACGGCCACCCCAGCGTTGACCTGCTGGGCTCAGGCGATCCTTCTGCCTCAGCCAGAACTACAGGATGCGCTACCACATCCAGCTTATTTTTTATTTATTGTAGAGATGAAGTCTCGCTAAGTTGCCCGGGCTGGTCTCAAACCCATAGGTTCAGGCAATCCACTCCGCCTCGGCCTCCCAAAGTGCTAGGATTACAGTCCAACCTGATATCTTCATGATTCACTCATTCACTTTCAGGATTCACTTTTAATGTCACTTTACAAGTGAGGCCTTCCGTGACAGCCCTATATAAAATAATATCATCTCACCCCCATGAACTTTCCTAGTCCTAGTCTCCTGTGTTTTTTCTTCATTGTACTTATCATCAATTCTATGTTGTCTACCTGCACCAGCTAGAATATGAAGTCTATGGGAGCAAAGGTTTTATCTTCTTTCTCTGTTAACAGTGAAATGTAAATGAGCATCTATATTCAGTAGTATGTATCCAAATCACAGGAGGAATCTAATGTAATCTATACTTGGAAACAGTACTCTTATTGGGCTTCTTCTACACAGCCTGTGCTTTCAAATAAATAGTTCTCAATCTTTTTCTGTCACACCTGAGGGGTACAGAGTATAGCATATCCTGTCAGTACTGGTGACTAATGTTGACAATCCATATTAATCTAGGTCCAAGCTGGACCAGCAAATACTGTCTCTCAGACTGTAAGTACTTTGGCTGTCTTTTAGAATAATTTTCACTGACCTATACTTTGGTATTCTGCTATCAGCTTGAATAAGTAATGTCTTACAAAACACCTTTATATTGTCATCATTATTACAGTAATAAGACTTTTAAAAATATTATTTATGAATTTTTACTATGTATCAACTGATCTGCTAGGTGTCTTTTATGTATTAGCTCACTGAATCTTTATAAAAATCACTACTATTCCTATTATTCTCCTCTTTTAACATATAGAAAATTGAGATTCAGAAGGTAAGTAACTTTCCTAAGGTTGCAAATCTAGTAAATCAGAAGAACAAGAATTTAAAGTATACTATACCCAATACCAATTCTCATGTTAATTACTATACTATAATGCCCTAATATAACATTTCAGTTGATAAATTTATGTAAGACCTACAAGCAAGAGAAAACTTGCATTTCTCTAAGAACTAGACATTAAGAGCTACAGAAAAATGATGGTGCGTCACCTTTCACTTTGATCTCCAGGAACTAAAAATTCAGCTCTGACAAAAGTGAGTAAGTCCTTATGATCCAGATATTTCAATGCATCTTGATCACCTCATATAATTTATGTTTTCCCTAATTCCTTATATGTTTCCTTTATATCCTATCAATCAACACTCCCCTTTTAAAACGCATATATTCCACTGAGACTGTTATATCAAAACAGCTGAAATATTATAAAACATAAGTAACAAAGTCACAATTCAACAGTTCTAACACTGAAACCCAATCAGGTATATGCATTTTGGAAGAGAATACAAAGACAAACGAAATAGAACCATAATGGTACACTAGGTTATAAGGTTGATATTCTAGGGTCTAAGAGAATGACTCTGGACATAGCAGATAAAGAAGTAAGGATACTGAGATGAGCAAAATTCACAGTAAGTTCAACCACATAGCCAGAAACTAATTAATATTCAGTGATCACCATCACTGCCATTATCTAACAAAACAATAACTTCTCTGAATGGAACTAGGCACAGGTAATATGGAGAAAACCAATCACTTTCTCTTTCTTTTCCTATCTTCTTTACTACTGTCAAGAAAGGCCAAACTCTTTCACAGGGTAACTACTCAGAAGTTAACAAATATATTATACCATGCACAAGTTAACAAATATACTGAGAGGTTTCTAAATACTGTTTTACATCAAGAGAAGAATGCTCTTCTCAAAGAACAATCTACAAAGTATTTCACTTAAAGGCAACTGTAGTTGACAATATTATATGACAACTTAAATGAGCCATGAAACATATAACTAAAAATAAAGTATATGCCATCAATAAAATCTATGTTCTTTTTAAGGCTCAAAGGGAATATAAGCCAAGATAATCTTCCAGATAAACTACAAACTTACCTTAGCTACTTCTTCTTCTAATCGTTCTTTGTACTGTTTTTCCAGCAACTTAACCATATTTGTTTCCCACGTCACTCCAAATTCACCAGAAAACTTAATTAAAAAGTAAAATAGGCATTAATTTACACTAAGTATACACCATTTATTTCTATACTTCTACTCTCAAAATGTCCCAAAACATCACTATTTCTTAGAAAACTTCTGGATACTCTCAACAAAAAATAACCTGAGTAATACTACTAAATAATTATACTTACTGCTATGAACTTAAGATGGAAAGGGAAATATATTCACACCTAACATATAGTTGTAGGGCAGAATAATGATCTTTAACTACAACTAATAAGATATATGCGCGTGCATGTATTTTCTTTTAAGTAAAATGTTAAACAGTGGCTACTTTGCCCATGAAATAACAAGTAAATTTTCTTTTCTTCTTGCAACTTATTAATAGCATTCAATTTTCAACAAATACAAATTATTTTTATCAATGAAAAAAACCATAAAATTAAAAAAAAGTCTTCCTAGTATGCAAGTATGTACTTGTTTATCAATTATCAGAATTTCACCCAAACAGATATTCCACATAGAACAGTACAGAAGAATCAAGAATGTGGCTAACATCTTTCCTTTGAATCAAGAGTGAGAAAGAGCAATAATTTTTATTTTCTCTAGGACTTAGGAGCTATTGAATGAAGACCACAATTCTGAAGTTACAGATTTGAAAAAAGTTGCAGGTTTGGGAAACTGGGAATAATGCAACGTTGAGGAGAACAAGAGGGTTAAACTAGATGGTATGCACTATAAAGATGTGATACCATTACGTATCTTACAGAATCTGGTGGAGAAAGCCTAATCCATCATCCCAGTCCTAGCATCTTGGATTTTGGAGATTCCTAAACACTATTCTGGAGATGGCCTTGTCCAATTTCCCACTCTAGGAAGAAAAAGCTATGTTGGTTAGGGCACTGAAACTAATTAATTACATAGCCCATACGTGCTATACCCAATAAGACAAATTTTAAACTATAACATATTTACAGGTGAAAAAACCCTCAAACTTAACTTTCTCTGTGTTCTTCCTATGCTATAAAAAATATATTAAATTTCATTACTTATATACTCTAGATCTTTTAAAAGTATGATCTCCACATTTATTATGTGGACTTCTCAGCAACTATTCATTGATAACAGCGAAACCACAGACATAAAAATGACAGTAAGAAAATAAAAATCAGTGTACATAACAGTTTAAAGATAAAGATTAAAAATATAATACCTCCATTGTACCGATATTCTCTTTTACACAACTTCCAGAGTATACTGCTCTCTGTACATCTGATTCTGTAATTACCACTGAATCAGTGGAGAAGCTAAATAAAAGTAAAAGAGGGTAAGAGAATTAGAGTTGTATGGGCTTGTCCAAAATTTATACCATGCATAAAATGTGTCCTCAGGCAGAGGAGACTGAAGTGATAAGTCAAGAGTTATAGGTATTGTCACTTAAATCATATTTTTGACTGATATTGTCATCTAAAAGTTACACAATTGAATTATAGAGTATTTTAACAGATCACCAACTGAAATACTACACCATTTTAAAAAATCTACAAATGTATGATATGGAGGGAGTTACTTATAGGCATTGATATTTTAAAAAATCATCTAAAATATATTATTGAGTTGGAGACTATCACCCTAACTGAAGTAACGCAGGAACAAAAAACAAATATCATATCACATGTTCTCACTTGTACCTAAGCCATGGGTCTGCAAAGGCATATAGGATGGTATAATGGGCACTGGAAACTCAGAAGGAGAAGGGTAGGTAGGGAGCAGGGATGAAAAATCACCTATTGAATACAATGTGCACTAGTAGGGGTGATGGTTACACTTAAAGCTCAGACTTCTTCATTAATATAACAATGTATCCATGTAACCCAAAATTATTTGTACCCCCTAACGATGCTGGAACAAAAATAAATAAATAAAGGATATCATTGAGTTAAAAAAGTTTGCAGGATGTCACTTTTATTTTTTTTAAACTTGTTTTACAATTTATATACATGTATACACAAAAAAGTTTGTTTGTTTTTTTATGACTACATATCAAAAGTAACAACAGTTATCTCCAGTGAAACTGGAGAATGACAGAAGTAAAATGGAGAATCTTAATTTATACATTACTGCTTTAGGACTTTTTTGTTTTTAATCTATTCATATATCTTTCAGTATTCATATCTATAAATTGTGTTATATGGTGTATTACTTACACTCACATTTTATAAAAAAGACTTTCTCTTAAAATGCTTAACTTGGGTCATAAAAATAAGATAGCATTTAGGAGTTATGGGGGAAAAAAAAAAGCAAATTATAATTTTTGCTCTGTGAAACATAGTTTCTCACGCCCATTTTCATATACCACCCTCCTCGTGACCACACACACCTTCTTTGTGTGGCCAGATACAAGTTATGTCATCATCCTATTTCGTAATTTACATAAACCCCTAATAATGGACATTTGGTTGTTTCTAAGTTTCTAAATAATTGTTCACTATCACAAACAATGCTATAATATAGATATTCACAAATATATCTATGAACACTTCCATATGTTTCCATATGATAAAACTTACAATTGTTCAGCTTACTAGTTAAAATTTTAATACAGTGCCATAATCCAAAAAGTTTTATTTATTTTACCTATATCAGAATCATTAAGTATTTTCTGAAAACTTCAGCAAGTAGTTGTTATAATCTTCAAACTTTGCTAGACCATGTATATCTTTATTTTTGAGATTATACTTTCAAATGTTATTGGTCATTTAATTTTTTCTGCTGCGAACTGCCTTGTCATGTTCCGTGCCCATCCCACGTTTCCAAACACTAGTTTCCCTTGTTCTTCTCTGCCTTCTTGTCTTCTATCTTTCTCATTATTTTGTCTGTTTTTCTCTTGTGCCTTGCATACTCTATTCTGATCCGTGGCTTTATGTTATGGGTTTTATTTTCACAGTCTAGAAAATCCTCCTGATCATCTATCCAACCATTATGATCCAAACTCCAAAAAGTACTACTTAGTCCACAGTGACTTCATTCTGTAAGCTTCACAGCATTTAAAAGCATTTGTTTACTCCAAATTGAAAAAAGTAGTCTGGCTAAAACTGAATGGATTGGTTCCTCTGACAATTAAGCTCCTACTCCTCCCCAGGCCACTGCTGCTCTCCCTGTTTACATTAATGCACTATCATTCTCCATATTCCCAAACTTAAACAACACAGCCATCTTTGATATTTCCCTCTGCTTTGCTTCCAACATTCCTTCCATCACAATGTCTCAATATTCATCCTTCATTTCCATTTCCCTGGTACCACTCTAACAGACAGGATTACAAAAACTGTGCATGAAAAATGCCACAGACATGGGCTAATATTCTAGCACTTCAGTTATATCACTATGTTATATTCCCCAACCACTGCCTTTAAAAATTTATCTTGGGAATAATTATTACTTCAGTAATTAAACTGAAGTCCCCTGAAGGAAATGGCCACTTAATATACATCTAATTCTTCCTCCACGGCATCCAATCAAGGTTCTTCCAAATTACTGTTTCATTTAATCCTCATAATCTGAAACCTAATTATTATTATCCCTATTATTATTTAGAGATGTTTAAATAATTTGTCCAAGATCATATAGCCAGGGAAAGGTAAAATGAGGAGTCAAATGCAGATCTGTCTGACTCTAAAACCCATGGTCTTTTCCAATCCCTTAGTCACTTCTCTCAGAGGATTCTAGTATGAAGTCACTAAATGTTTGTTAAAAGATGACACCTATTTTTCTTCAAATCTGCCTACAGAGAATAGTGTCCTCTATTCAAAATGTGTTATGCCTTATCCAAAATATGCAGTATTTACAAAAAATAATTTTAACTTATTAGTAGTAAAAATGAGCACAAAAGCGAGTAACACTCTTTCTTCAGCAGGGGAGAGTACACTAATAGTTTTAGTTGAAAGGTATTTTTAACACATTTCCACTGAGTATTATAGAAACTATGAGAGTGGAGTTGGCACAAGCCCAAATTCAGGAACAACAAATTAAGCTATGTTTCCAGAAACCTCCTTTTTCTTCATGCTTTGGAGAGAAAGCATCACTAACTAAAGGAAGATTACTTGAAAACTGACTGGTTAATAGAGTATTCTGGCTGTATATCCATTTTCTTTCATATCAGTGGTTTCCAAATGTCAATCCATGGGCTTCATGCTTCAAAATCACACTGTTAAAAACACAAGTTTCTAGGTTCCATCTCAAAGCTAATGAGTATGATTCGTGAAATGTATAATCCAGTAATTTGTAAGTATTTAAAATATACTAGCCGGGCTCGGTGGCTCAGCCTGTAATCCCGCGCCTTTGGGAGGCTGAGGTGAGTGGATTGCCTGAGCCCGCGGGTTCGAGACCCGCCTGGACAGCGAGACCTCATCTCTACAATAAATCAAAAAATCAGCTGGGCATGGTAGCACATGCCTGTAGTTCCGGCTACTCGGAAGGCTGAGGCGGAAGGATCGCCAGAGCCCAGCAGGTCGAGGCTGCGGTGGCTGGGAGCGGCCACTGCACTCTAGTCTGGGCGACCGAGTGAGACTCCAACTCAAAAAAAAAAAATATATATACTTAAATTTTAAAATATACTTAAATTTCAAGTATATTTCAAATACTTAAAATTATTTTAAGTGTTTAAAATATACTTAAATAAATTTAATATTTATTAAAATATTTTACCTCAGTAGGAGATAAAAAGTCAGAGAGGTAATGGGTACTCATCATGTATGACCTAGTAAGGCACTATAAGAACAGAAAAGCTGTAAGAACATTAAAATAACATGATCTGTCTTAAATTTTAAAAGCAAGATGTGACAACTGTGTTGACTGAGCTGAGAACTGACTTTAGGAAGAAGTTAGGATAATGGCAGGGCCAGGAGAGAGATGAGAAGCAAAGCAGTGCAGCTCAGACTATTCTGAAGGTACAGAAAACAGGATTTCTTGATAGATTGTAAAAGAAGCATGAGAGAAAATCTCCACTGTTTCTCATGTATGGTCAAGTTTGGAAACCACCAATTGCAAAGAAAATGGAAGCTTTAGAAGGCTGTGCCAATAATAAGCAAACAATTTTAAAACTTATATTTAGGCTCCATATAAACAAGGGAGTATTTGGGATCAAGATGGCCAATGTAATGCAGCTAAAGAGTGCTTCTCCTACAGAACAAACCAAGATAGAGTTTTTTCATCACTCAGAAAGGAACAGAACCAGTTTCAAGCCCTATGACCCTTCACAGTGATAATAACCATATAGTGCAAAGAAGAAAAATAATCCATTGACCTGGGTTGGAAATAGCCAGACTCTTACCTGTACCACTACCACAGTTGACTTGTAGTGTCCAGACACAGTGGGGAAGGTGAGTGAGGGGAATTCAGGAGTTCTGTGCTCCTGCCGCAGATGTAGAGGGGTCCCTGACCTCTGTGGGAATCCAATCCCTCACGGAAAACTGACTTATCCACAGTTGTGGTCTGCCCAAGCCAAGATGGAGTGGTGCAGGAAAAAGGAAAGCTTTGAGCAGTGCCAGCTGCTATTTCCCAGGAACTTAAGCCTTATGGGCAGCACAACTGCTTTATAGCTGGTCTGGGAGAGTTCAGGACCCAAGGGCTACCTCTTGGGTTCAGAAAGTTCCTGGCCAGGGTGGGCTGCCTGAGAACACCAGAGACCGTGAGGCCAACTGCACTTCGACATTGACAAGGCAAACTGCCTGACACCAAGGCAGAAAGCCAGGTGGAACCTGTTGCCACAACAAATTCACTTCCAGTGTAAATTCTTCTAGGCTGGCCCTGCACAACAGCCTTACCCCCAATGGCCTGGGTCCTTCTCCAAATCCCCACTGGGGTAGCCAAGAGTGCACTCTTGTGGGGTATTAGAGTGCCTTCCTTCCACACCTCCCGAACTCCCCTAAAAAATCCAAACAAAGAATTTGAATATCTCCAGAGTCCCACCCTCTGTCTAGGCTGGCTGGGCACTTCCTTGGAGCAACACATGCCAAGGTGAAATCTCACAGCTACCAAAGTAACTGGCTTTCTCCCATAAGTTCCACCTCCTGGCTGGAGGTCAATAGTATAGCCAACCACATCGGATATAATAACTCAGCTTTGGGGAAGGAATGATCCCAAACTTTAGCTAAAACCACTTTCTGAGCAATCCAACCACACAGGATACCATAAGCCAGTGCAGGTACCCAGCAGAGGACTGCCACAGCTAGCAACTAAGAAACTCATCCCACTAACCTCTAATAAGAAGAAACAATCTACCCAAAATGAGAAGGAACCACAAAGATAATCTGACAATAGAAAAAAAACAGAGTTCTCCAACAACCCAAAAGACCACATCAAATCTTCTGCAATGAACTCTAACCAAAATGTAATTTTGGAAATCCCAGACATATAATTCAAAAGGTTAACTATAAAACTGACCAATCAATTTCAGAAGAAAATTGAAAACCAACATAAATAAATTTTAAAAATGGCTCAGGACATGAATGAAAAAACTCTCCAGAGAGACACACACCTTAAAAAAAAAAAAAAGAGCTGGCATTCTGGAAATGAAAGAATCATTAAGGGAAGTAAAAACTACAGTGGAAAGTTTTAAAGGTAGACTAGAACAAGCAGAAGAAAGGATCTCAGTACTCGAAGACAAGGATTTTGAATTAACCCAATCAGACAACAATAAAGAAAAAAGAATCAAGAGAACAAAACAAAGTCTCCAAAAAATATGAAATTAGGTAAAACATGCAGACCTAAGAATCATACATGCTCCTGAGGCAGAAGAGATAGCAACAGGATTGAAAAATCTATTTGAGGAAATAATGAAGGAAAATGTCCCCGTCCTTGCCAAAAATCTAAACATACAAATGCAAGAAACTCAAAGAATCCCTAGAAAATTCATTGCAAAAAGGTCATCCCCAAGGCATATAATCATCTAGTTACACAAAAAGATAATGTGAAGGAAAGAATTTTAAAAGCAGTGAGACAAAAGCATAAAATAACTTACAAAGGTAAACCTATCAGATGAACAGTAGTCTTGGCAGAAGAAAGCCTATTAGTCAGAAAGGACTGGGGCCCCATCTTCAATCTTCTCAAGCAGAATAAGTCTGCCAAGGATTTTGTATCGCAAAAAACTACATTTCGTAAATGAAGGAAAAATGAAGTCTTTCTCAGACAAGCAAATGCTGAGAGTATTTGTCACCACTAGACCAGCTCTACAAGAGATACTCAAAGGATTCTAAATATAAACAAAAGGTCAAAATACATCAGTGGAAAAACGCTGAATATCACAAAGGTCACACCTTATAGAACACCAACACAATAAGACAGCAAAGCAAAAATATAACAATCAGTATGATGAATGGAATAGTACGTTACAAAATCATTATTAACTCTAATGTAAATGGTCTCAGAACCCCACTAAAAAGATACAGACAGCAGAATGAATATAAAAAAAAACAAAACTCAAATATCTGTTGCCTTGAAAAGACCCACTTAAATCACAAAGACTTCTATAGATTCAAGGTAAAAGGGTAGGGAAAAAATGTTCCACGCAAATGGAAACCAAAAATGAGCAAGAGTAAGCATTCTTGTATCAGATAAAACAGACTTTAAATAAACAACAGTAAAAAAAGACAAAGATAGTTATTATATAGTGATAAAAGGATCAATCCAACAAGACATAACTACTTTAAATATATATGCACCTAACACCAGAGCATCCAGCTTTATAAAACAAATTCTACTAGCCCCCCCCCAAAAAAAGAGATACTGGGAAACTTCAACACTCCACTGACAGCAAAAGACAGAACATCAAGACAGAAAGTCATTAAAGAACCATTGGTGTTAAACCAGACTCTACAGCAAATGGAACTAACAGACATCTACAGAACATGCCATCCCAAAACTACAGACTACACATTTTTCTCATCAACACATAGAACATTCTCCAAGATAGACCAGATTACAGGCCATATAACAAGTCTCAACAAATCCCCCAAAATTGAAATCAAGCACCTTCTCAGGCCACAGTGAAATAAAACTAGAAACTGACTCCAAGAAGAACTCATGAAAGCAAACAAAAAATGGCAGTCAATTTGGTCTCACATGATCCTCAGATCAAAAATGAAATCAAGATGGAAATTTAAAAATTCCTTGAAATAAATGACAACAAAGTTATCAAAACCTCTGGGACACAACCAAAGTTGTGATCAGAGAAAAACTTATAGCACTTAAGGTCTACATATCAACAAACTAACATCACACCTGAAGGAACTAGAAAAACACAAACAAACCAAACCCAAAGCTAACAAAAGAAAAGAAATAATGAAGATCAGAGCAGAACTAAATGAAATTGAAATTTGAAAAATACAAGGATCAACGAAACAAATTTGGTTTTCGAAAAGATAAATAAAATTGATTGACAGCTAGAATAATTAAGAAACAAAGAAAGAAGATTCTAATGAGCTCATTCACAAATAAAAATGGAGATATTACAACCGATATGATGGAAATGATATAACCAAGACTATTATGAACACCTCTATGCAAACAGACAATCTATGAGAAATAGACAAATATTTGGAAACATACAACCCAGCAACCTAGAATTAGGAAGAAATAGAAACCCTGAACAGACCAATTATGAGTAGCAAGATTGAAACAGTAACTAGAAGTCTCCCAACAAAAACGTCCAGGACCTGATAGATTCACAGCTGAATTCTACCAGACCTTCAAAGAGGAACTGGTACCAATCATAATGAAACTATTCCACAAGATTAAAGAGAAGGGAATCATCCTTAATTCATTCTACAAGGCCAGTATCACTCTGATGCCAAACCAGGAAAAGGTACAACAACAACAAAAAAAACTACAGAACAATATCTCCTATGAACATAGATGTGAAAATCCTCAACAAAATATTAGCAAGTCAAATTCAACAGCACATAGAAAAATAATACACCACATGGGTTTTATCCCAGGAATGCAAGGATGGTTCAACATGTGCAAATCAATAAATAGGATCCACTACATAGACATAATTAAAAACAAAAATCATATGATCATTTTAATAGATGCAGAAAAGCATTTGACAAAATCTAGCGTCCCTTCATGATAAAAACCCTCAGCAAAATAGGTATAGAGAGAACATTCCTCAAAATAATAAAAGCCATATATGACAAACCCACAACCAATGTCATCCTAAATGGAGAAAAGTTGAAAGCAACCCTACTTAGAACTGGAAAAAGGTAAGGATGCCCACTTTCACCACTCCTATTCAACAAAGTACTATAAGTCCTAGCCAGAGCAACCAGTCAAGAAAAATAAATAAAGTATATCCAAATTGGCAAAGAAAAAAATCAAACTCCTCTGTATGCCAACAATATGATCTTATACCTAGAGAATCCTAAAGACTCCCCTAAAAGACTCTAGGATTTGATAAACGAATTCAGTGAAGTTTTAGGATACAAAATCAACACACACAAATCAGTAGCATTGCTATACACCAATAGCAACCAAACTGAGAATCAAATAAATAATTCAATTCTATTTACTATAGCAGACAAAAAGCTGAAATATCTAGGAATATATTTAATCAAAGAGGTGAAAGATCTCTATAAGGAGAACTACAAATGTCTGACAAGAGAAATTGTAAAGAACACAAACAAATGGAGAGATATCCCAAGTTCATGGATAGGAAGAATCAATATTGCTAAAATGACCATATTACCCAAAGTAATCTACAGATTCAACACAATCTGTACCAAATTACAAACGTAATTTTTCACAAAACTAGAAAAAGCAATCTTGAAATTCACACAGAACCAAAAAAGAGCCAGAATAGCCAAAGCAGTCCATAGCAAAAAGAACAAAGCTGGAGGCATCACTTTACCTGACTTCAAATTATATTACAAGGTTGTAGTACTCAAAACCACATGGTACTGGTACAAGAACAGACACAAGGACCAACGGAACAGAATAGAGAATCCAGAAATAAACCCAAATACCTACAAAGCAGACAAAAACAATGGAAAAGGACATTCTATTTCAAAAATGGTGCTGAGAAAACTGGATAGCTACCTGCAGAAAAATAAAATTGATCCTTATCTTTCCCCATATACAAAAATTAACGCAAAATGGATTGAAGACTTAAATGTCATACCTGAAACCATAAAATTCCTAGAAGAAAACTTAGAAAAAACTGGACATCAGCCTAGGCAAAGAATGGCTAAAACCCCAAAGGCAAATGCAGCAAAACAAAAATAAACAATGGGATTTTATTAAACAAAAAAACTTCTGCATAAGTTTAGTATATCTACACCATGGAATACTATTCGGCTATCAAAAAGAAATCATGTCTTTTGCAACTTGGATGGAATTGGAGAATATCATCCTAAGTGAACTAACTCAGGAACAAAAAAACAGACATTGCATATTCTCACTAATAAGTGGTAGCTAAACTAAGGATATGCAAAGACATACAGAATGGTATAATGGACACTGGAGATTCAGAAGCGGGGGATGGAGGGAAAAAAAAATCACCTATTGGGTAGGTACAATGTGCTCAGGTGGGGGTGTGGGTACATCTAAATCCAAGACCAAAAACTATTTGTACCCCTCAAAGCTCTTGACATGAAATGAAATGAAATGAAGGAAGGAGGGAAGAAGGGAGAGAGGAAGTGAGGGAGGGAGGGAAGGGGGACGGAGGATGGGCTTCCAAAGAAGTATAAACATTCAATATTTTGTCCACTACCACCACCCAGAAAAACTGTGTTCATGCTCCATTAACAAATGCCTATGAAGACATCAGTCCTAAAATAGCAGAACCAACCAAAGTTAGATTAAATCTCTGAGGATTTTATAGAGCTAGTTATACACTATTGTACACTTTCCAACTAAATTATAAACTGTTCATTCATTTAACCAATATTTATTGAATATCTATTACGTGCAGGGTGTTTGGGATATATCAGTGACTTACATGGACAAACATCACCACCCCAATAAAGCTCAAAGTGCTTCATTAAAGACAAACAATAAACAATATAAAAGCAACCCACCCCACCTTCAAATATTTATAAGTATATTTGTGTATAAGTAATATTTATATACTGTAAGATGTGTATAATGTATATATGCACAAAAAATAGATAACATTAAGTAATATTTTTAAAATGAAGTAGGGATACAGAGTTCTAGGGAACAATTTTTAATTTACACAGGGTGATCAAGAAAGACCTCATGAGAACATGACATTTGAGTAATGATCCTAAGGAAGTGAGAGTGTTGGCCATGGAAATATTTGCCGAAAGATCATTCTAGATAGAATGAACCAGGTAGACAGAGAAGTCCCTAAAGCAGAAGCATACCAATAAATGCTTGTTTGAGTACCCCAGCAAGGTTGTATGGTTTATGAATAGTGACAGGCATATCAGTAAAAGATTAAAAATTCAGAGAGGTCATGGGTATTTATCATGTAGGACCTAGTAAGACACTGTAAGGACAGAAGAATACTGGAATAAAGTGATCTTTCTTAAATTTTAAAAAGTCTGGTACCTGTGTTGATTGTACTGACAACAGACTTTAGGAAGATGAAACATGGTAGGCCCAGTGGGGTGGTGGGAAGCAGTGCAGTTCAGATGTATTCTGAAGGTAGGGGACACAGGATTTCTTGATAGATTGGAAAAGAGGTATGAAAGAAGAGTTATAATAGATAGAGATAGCTGCAGAAGGAGTACATTTTGAGGAGAAGATCCAGAGTTCTGCTTTGGATATGATCAATGCTAACATTAGACAACCAAGTGGAGGATATCAGATGTGAGTTAATGATCATACCTTAAGTATTCACCATATCCTTAAGTATTCAACATATCAAAGTAGCAAAGACTAGGCACAGAATATACCACAAATACATGCCACCTGATTTAATTCAGTAGATTAGTAAGAACCGGCATCCTCATAAAATAAAATGTAAGTGAAATCTGTATAATAAAATGTCTTTGGTTTATACCAACATTTATTTCACATATTTCAAAGATACAGAATTATCTCCTGTTCTTATTTCTTTAAAATGCTACATCCTATCTCTTTCAGCAACTTTGCTTACATTATATTTTTTTCTTAAAATAACCATTCTGGATGATACTATGATTGTTATAAGCTACACAAACTGTTTAATGAAGTCATTAAGTAAATGATACCTTGGCTGAACTGTGCACTCAGTAACAGCTTGAAGCCTCTCCTGCAAGCAGTGAATCTCTGCCTTATAGTTTCTTTCAGTTTCTTTCAATTGTTGCTGCAAAGAGGATATTAAGTTTTCTAATTCTTGAATTTGTTCTTCAAGGTGTTTAGTTTTTCCAGTATCTTGCAGAGAAGACAACTTGCTTTTATGATTGACATCTGCATCATACAAATAGAAGAAAATGCACATTTCAATACAAATTTTGTAGTGAAATACCACAATCACTAATCATGCAGAACACAGTGTGTGCAGATAATTCTTCTTTGGAAAAACAAGCTTTTAGTGGTAATAACTCAGGTTTCAATTTGAACTCATTCTGACTGATGAAAACAAGAAAATATAAATAGTGAATTCAACATCATTTCTTCTATCTCAGGGTTCTAGTACCCTTATCCAAAAAATTTTTATCTTTAAATTTAAAATAATTCAGAATTACAGAATGTGAGAGAAATGGGAAAGGACTCAAGAGGTAAACAGTCCAAAGCTTTCATTTTAAGGGTGAGAAAATTCAAATCAAAGAGGCTACAGTGAACTGCCAAGTTCACTAAGTTATCTCAAATTTTAAAGTAAAAAAGCAAATTATTGACTATTAAATATAAAAACCAATATTGTGGTAAGTAGTTAAAATTTACCAATTTCTTGCAAATTGGTCAGCTGAGAATGGGTTGGTAAAAACTCTGTTTTTTCTTTTGGAAGGTTTTCTTCTGCAAATTCAAGTTTCATACCATCTGTTTGACATCCTTGAATCTATTAAAAACAATAGAATAAATTCATTGACATAGATATATGATTCAGTATTTCAAAATCTTTATTAAAGCAACTTTGCATTTAAATGTTTTTTCAAAATCACCCCAAATTGTGAGTCTGATACAAATATTTTCCCTTTTAAATTATTCCCCATTCTTTTTTCACAAAGTGATTACATCCCTTTCCCCTCACAGCAATGAAATTACATAAGTTCTTTTCATATATGGAAGGAAGTTCATTGTAGAACCGAAACAGGTGCTTCACTGAACTTCGGTGAAAACACATAACAATATTTATATATGACTCGTTCTTTGAAATTTCAACTCATATACAATAAATATTATATCAATACTTAATATAACTCATTCATCTCTAGATATATCCTATGTGCAACCAGGTAACTGACAAATGGTATGTGGCTCTTTATTGTCAACACAACAAAAACAAGAAAATAATGAAAATAGATAAATCTCAGCTTAACCTTAACTAAAGTGAGGCAGCAATATTTCAGATGCATATGTGTACTAATTCATTCATCAAATATTTAATATTCTATGAGACTAGCATCGTGACAAGGTGGAGTAAAAATATAAAATCAACAAAAACAAAGCAAAACAAAAAAACCAATGTATCTGTCTTCATAGGATTTAACAACTAGTTGGGGAGAAAAATTAAACAATTAGGCCACAACAACTGACCCTAACAACGACATGGAAAAAAGAATGATGTGGGTCTGAATAATTATGGAGGAAGTAACATTTGACTTAAGCCTCAAGAATTTTTGACAATAATTTGGAAAGGATCTGAGGAAGAAAGAGTAAGAGCATTTGTGAAAGAATGACCTATGCCATAAGTAGTGAGGACAGTGGTCTTGTTGAGAGGGACTTAATTTGGATAAGGAGGGGGAAATAAAGCCAGTTAAATAAGGTAGATCCAAATTACAGAAGACCTTAAAAGAAAGAGGTAAGAGTTTGGACTTGCTAGACCAGATGAACAAAGGCTATTGTGGAAGCAGATGAGCATCAAGATAAAAGTTATTTCTCATGAAGCCTGTATTAATTGATCACTACTCCTATCAAGTCTTCTACTCAACTACTACTGAGCACAGTGGCTCACACTTATAATCCCAGCATTTTAGAAGGCTAAAAAGGAAGGATTGCTTGGGACCAGGAGTTTGAGACCAACCTGGGCAACAAAGTGAGATCTCATCTCTACAAAAAATAGAAAAATTAGCCAGGCTTGGTTGTGTGCACCTGTAGTCCCAGCTACTCAGGAAGCTGAGACAGGAAAATAGCTTGAGCCCAGAAAGTCAAGGCTTAGGTGAGCCATGATCAGACCACTGTACTCTAGCCTGGGTGACAGAGTGAAACTCAGTTTGAAAAAAAAAAGTAATAATAATAACAACAATAAATAAACAGAAGATTTTGTAATTCTGAAAGGTTTAGAATCTAAGAGAAGAAGAATAAACAAATAATATGATACAAATGAAAGTCTGTATAAGGCACTATAGGAACATGGAAGAAGAAGAATAATCAAGTATTTAAAATAATGGAAAAAGGTTAAGTGCAATAAGCACATGCTTGTACAACTGCTAAGTGAAAAGAGTCTAAGTCTAGGAAGGTAGGTAAAGATGATGACACAGAGGAAGTAACATTGAACCAAATGGAACAAGCAAGAACAAACCAAGGAGAAGGGGAAGGGGCAGTCTAAAGCAGGAAAGACAGCATGCAAAAAAGTCCAGAGGTGTTAACTATAAGGGTATAGTTTGGAAACTAAGTGTTTCAGTATGGCTGAAATGAGGATGAAAATTAGAAGACGACACCAAAAGGTTAGGCCAGTGATGTACTGCAGTCCTGACTCTCATCCCCAAAATCTCTGGGATGCTCTGCAATTGTAGCCAACTTACAGTTTGAAAATGTGAAATCTACTCATTATCCCATTGTGCAGAAAAGAGTTAAGGCCTGCTTGTAAGTTTGGCCCTCTGCTGGAATCTGGGAACTTAAATGGTAAACAGCTCCCTACACTGATATAAAAATTTGTCTAAGTGGTAAGCAAGGCTTATTATGCCTAGACTGTGCCAACACTGTTTATGCTGAACATATACCTTCCTTCTGGAAGTCTGGATTTTGAAACATGGTAGGCAAATTAATCTCCCTTCAAGACTGCCTTCACGATGCTTTGCCTATAATCACAAATTTTCATCAATCTATTAATGTCTACAAGATAAAAGTTCAGCCTAGCATTCAAAGTCTGGTATAATCTATCCTCTCTAATCTTAGGGTTCATTACTCTCACAGCAATATTAACAAAATATATTCTACTTACACCTCCAAGATTTTCCATCATGTCAGCTCACCCACCCAGAATGCTATTCTCCCTCTGCCTTCCTCATCCAAACCTACAGATCTTTCATATCTAATTCAAGTCCCACTTCCTCCAAGATATATTTCCCAATTATTTCAGTCTATACTTATTTGCATGTTTGCTTGATTCCAAGAGTACTTATCTACATTTCTCTTTTTCATCTGTTTATTTTGGAAGACTTCCTAATATTTTTAAAAGCAAAACATTTCAGATAAAATTGATAAATTAAAAGAACTACCAATACTAGGCCCTATTCCTATATACAGCAACAAGAGACTTAAACTGGGCAGACTCTGCCCCTTTGGGACGAGGCATGTTTTCTCCAGGTTTCACCAGGTCTTCTTTGTTTATTTTATGAACTAAGCTAATATAGGCATTTACATTCGTGACCCCTGGCACATACTTCCTCCCTTCATGACTTAGTTGAAATGATTGTAAAGAACCATTAAAAGGCATAAATCCATACTCATATGGATAAGGTTAGGCTTACTTGCACAGAAATGTGGGGAGTGGGGAAGGAGACAAGATGGAAAGAAAGTGGGAAGGAAAGAAAGAGCGGGAGGAAGAAGAATTTCAGTCAAAATATACCCTCATCAGCACTAAAATTTCCACTGCTTATCAGTTAAATCTTTCAAATCTGCCTAAACATCTTAATTATAACTGAACATCAAAAAGCACACCAAATAAGCACATAGATCTGAGAATTATAATGCTTATCCTTGCCAATATATATTTTAAGTCATTTTTCTGATACAGTTAATAAATTATGCTGTGTCCTGTATTCTAGTTTACCTACTTTTCTATGAACACATTCTTAAAAACAACTGCTTAAAAATAAAATTGACATGCATAACATGGTGTGAAACTAATTAGCTATGTGCTAAACAACTGCATTACCAATTTTTTCAGAAACAGAAGGACCCCTTGCTTTAATTTTATATGTAAAATTAAATGCAACTGTATCATAGTTTACATTTGACATCTCATATACCAGAGTGCCAAAAAAAAATGTATACACATTTTAAGAGATGTTATCTATGTATTGTTTTTCGATGTTGAATTGAATTACGGTAGAAATGTGTGTAGTATGATGCTTGCTCAAAAGATGGTGTTAATCAAACGAACACTAGCATCACCACATAACAGGCAGAACAATCAAAGAAAATGGCGGAAGCACGGTTGTGTTCGAGGAGCACAAGACCTGCACAAGACCATTTTGAAGTGGTATTTGAAATCCAAGAACGTTGTACAAGTACAACAACAATGTGTGAGTACACAACAGAACCTCTAACACATCTAACAATTGCACACATTCGTGATAAGTTTGAGACGCATGGTACTGTGTGTGATATGCACAAGGGAAGATCTGAGAGGCCTTGCACATCAACAAGTCCCACCGTAATCGTGTCTGGATGCTGATAGTAACTACTTCAAGCACGTCTTGTAATTGTAGAAGTCAAACATGACTTGTACTCATCTTTTTGTTAGTGGTATATATTGAGTATTCCAATTTTACTAGTTTTTTCCTTTCTTAAACTGTGTATACTTTTTTTTGGCACCTTCGGTACATATTAACAAGATTTCAAAAGTTCTCTAAAGGGGTTAATATTAATCAACTTGCAGAAATTCCTTCAGCTTACTGATACAAATTCTCTGTTATAAATATATGACACTTTTCCTAATCTTCTTTTTCATTTTATCTTATTTAGAAATTCTTGGTTGATAAAGCAGCTTACGAAATAGCAGATAACACAATAATGGCAAACATCGTAACACACTTTTCATTTCACAGACCTTTCTTAATCGTGTCTGAAGTAACAAGAGTTTGTTGTATTCTTCTGTTACTTTGTTGAGAAGCATTTGCATGTTTTCTTGAACGTCTAAATGATTTTAAAAAAATAATAATTTCACTCCATAGTAAAAGTCTGCATCTTATAATAAATATTATTCACATATTTACAACTTTAGAAAATTGCCTGCTAGAAGTAAACCTCATATATTTAGTAACCAAAAACTAAAATCTCATTAACATGAAACACCAGCAACAAAGATAACTTCAAAGTTTCATATTAAAATATGTTTCTTTTGGTATTCATTAGTTTGTACACACTTTATTCATTATCCATACAAATGGTCAGTGTTAGGAAACATTTTATCTGTGGAAAGATGCTAAAAATTAATAAAGGATGTTATTTGTTAAAATAAAATAATACTAGACTTATGTTAAGAGAGAGACCTAATATTATTTCTTATTCCTTAATTTTCTTATTTATTTTAAAACAAGAAATCACTGACATAAACTTATTCAATAAATACAACTACTTTTAAAGATTTGGATCTATAGAGTAAAAAGTTAAAGGAAAGAATTAGAATAAAGAAAAAGAAGGGAATAGAGGAGTAGAAAATAAACTTGTGGACAGCAGCAATTATCTTTATATCATAGTTTCTACATTAAGAAAATAAAAAAATGTATGTTAAATGTAATATTTCATTTCATGAATGTGACAGGAAGACAAAATATTAAGATGATCAATTCAACTTGGCTGAGTTATTAAAACATAATTAAAGATAAAAGTATGTCACCAATTGATTTAAGGAAATTAAATACTATTTAATAGTATGGCAAGTTTTTATTACCTTGAACTTCATATTTATAATCTTGTAATTCTGGTTCTTGATTTTCAGAGGCATATACACCAGAATTCCCTCTGTCTTCTACATTTACTTCATATTTTAAAGCAGGAGTATAATATTCACCAAAGACATTGCACAAAGTCTGTGAATAACAAAATTGGGTATTTTAAGAAATTAAAAGTTTGATTTTGGCCTCTAAAGGTCATTAAGCATTGTTCTTCTAAATGCAAAAGACAGTCAAAATGGTACAGAAAAAAAATCACTTAAGAAAACTTCTTTATCCACAAAATCAAAATCTGTGAAAGAAACAAACAAGTCTAAATCTTTCTATATACCGGGGGTACCAAAAAAACGTATACACATTTTAAGTGATGTTCATCATATCGAGAAGTGTCTGAGCACTAATGGTAACCACTTTGAGCGTCTCTTGTAACTGAAGAAGTCAAACGTGACTTGGTATTCATCTTTTGTTATTGGTGTATATTGAGTATTACAATTTTAATAGTTTTTGCCTTTGTTAAAATGTATACTTTCTTTGGCACCGCCTGTATATGTGAAACATGAAGCTGTTTTACATCAGGAAAATACTGATAACATTTACTGTACAAAATAATTTTGTCTCCTTCCTTCTAAATAAATACATATGTGTATATATGTGTGTGTACATACATGTGAAAAATATATCTTGTACTTTTGGCACCCTCTGTATACGTGAAACATGAAATTTTTTAATATCCAGGAAAATGCTAATACTATTCATTGCACAAAAAATAATTTTTTCTGCTTCCTTCTAAATAAATATATATGTGTATACATATATAAATGTATATAAAGTATATTTTGTACTTTTTTTTTTGAGTTGGAGTCTTACTTGGTCGCCCAGACTGGAGTGCAGTGGCCACTCCCGGCCACTGCAGCCTCGCCTGCTG
>NW_006991846.1:151875-166923 GCF_000164805.1 Carlito syrichta | reverse complement strand
GCTCAGGCAATCCACTCACCTCAGCCTCCCACAGGCGCGGGATTACAGGCTGAGCCACCGAGCCCGGCTTATATTTTGTACTTTAATCAATCACTTCCTAGCTTGAGTCCTATTCTGATGTTATCATTCTAATGTCAAATACCCTTGAAAAAACACCAGAGGACAAGATGGAAGTTTAGAAATTATGATAAAAAAGAAATCAATAAATTCTAGAGAAATTATATCAAGCAGGAGATAACATTTATATACTTTTCTATAACATATTAGTTTTCTATGGTTTATACAACTAAAAACACATAAAAAACATTTGCCACATTGTCCTAGTTATTCTCCTGAGTAATTGATCATTCTTGTATCATTTAAGACAACACATACCCCATAATTAGATAAGCTCTCCAAATAACTTTTACCTTTGTTCCTCACATAACTAGAAATAACCAACAACTTCTAGACCTACAAAAACAAATTATTACTGCTATTTCTTGAGATTTCTTGAGATCTACTTAAAAGTTAAACTATATTTTAAATTAATAATGGATTTTATTACATTTTCAGCATAGCCTCTAAGATGAAGTTTTATCACACTGGAGTTGGTTTTAGAAACATTAAGTGATCACCCAATACACAGACAAAAAAATTGGGATCTAAAAAGATTAAGTAACTCATCTACAGCAACATCAACAATTAGTGTCTGTTCTACTGATGAGATAATTTAAATTTCTTTTGTCTCAAACTGATTATGAGGAAAATTTTAAATGCTCATAATACTTTTTAAGTGCAGTTCTGAAATAGGATAGTGGGGAAAACCAGGTTGGAGGATTCCGTTCATCAAACTAGAAGCAACTTAAAATTTAGCATATCTTATCTAAAAGTACTTTTTAACTAATATTTTACCTGTGAAAAATAAGAACATTCTTCAGACACTGCTTTTCGAAGTTTTCCAATGAGTATCTGTAAAGGCTTTGCTTCATTGCCTAATAGAAGAAATAATGCATTACGACATTAATTTACACATTTAAGTACTAGAATCATATTTAACTCTTTTTCAACTAGAAGCTACCTTGCAATTAGTTTTAAATTCTTTCTTTCAAAGTTACTTTCCACTGCTCAGTGTCAATTCTTTCAGAAAATTTGTAAGACTTTCTATATACAAAGTGACTTTCAAACGTCTTTTAACTGCAACACAACACAATACATAATACAGCATAAAAACATCCATGTGAAACTGGAATAAAAATTTCACAAATCAGTATTTATGCTTTCTACATACTATATGGCTCAAGTGTTTTCTCTGCTACTCTATTCTTTTACTAAAAAAAAAAAAAAAAAATGGTGGTCATCACTCACTAAACCAACTTCATCACTCATTAACGGCCCCATTAACTAACTTGTAGTTTTAAAAACATTTGATAGACTATCTGAAGAGGACAGCAATAAAATAATACATGCTTAAAATCTTATTAAATTCAAACCCAAGAACTTCTCAAGTGAAAAATATAGTATTGTTATTTAAGCCATTCTTGAATTTCTACTCTGTTCAACAAAGCAATACCGTAGGTAGAACTTACAAAATACCTCATTCCCAAAGGCAAAAGTAGAAGCCTAGCAATACCTTGAACAGGAAGCCCAGTGAACTAAGTAATGAAAAAATTATCAAAGATAAAAGTTAACTAGAAATATTTTATAAACAGATTTCCTTTTCTTCCATTTAAGGTTCCTTAAATGTTGTTGCTTCCCAAAGTGCCATCTTAGTCTCCTAGGATGCCTTGCTCTTGTTCTTGGCATCTTGGAAACTAAACTAAATTGTCAGTTATTTATATATGCTCTCCCAATAGACTGTAACTTCTTATGGAAAAATAAGTAACTGAGTTTCATTTTCTCAAGCCCATAAATGAATGTCTAGTGATTATATGAACAAATGGATCCAGGACTGGGAAGTACAAGTCACCTTCCTCTACAGGTCCTAACACAAAGAGAATTATGGAATGGGGGGCTCCACTATATAAATAAGTGACATTTATTTGCATAATGGTACTTGTAATTCAGAAACCATTTACCTGTTTCTTGTGTTTTTCTATTTTGTAGCTCTAACTGGTGCATTTTCTGAAGTTCCTTGATCTTTTCCTCTTGAGCAGAAATAAGCTCCTGTTTAAGACTGCAAAGAGCTTTATCTTTTTCATTTTCCATATATTCACGAACCTGATCCACATGAGTTGAATAAACCAGAGACAGGCATATTCGTTGGGCTTCCATCTGTAGCCTTAAATCATTCTTAAAGTGAACATATATAAACATTAAAAATTTTTTTTAAATGCCACAGTAAATTCTTACATATATCCCCTTAAACAAACGTGCTAGTGCTTCTCTAGTGCAGTTCTCAAATTTGAGCATGTATCAGAATCAGATATATGCTAAATCAGAATCTGAGTGGAGTACTTATTTTTTTTACATGAGACATATTTTTTCCTCACCAAGGTTCTTTAATAACATGAATATAAAGCATTATATATTACATATTAAAATTATACAATCATAATTATCTCTTTAAAAAATTTTTTTTATTTTAAAGATGTGGGGTACACTTCAGGATTAGGCATAAAGTACTTAATAAAACAGATTGCTGGGCCCCCGACCCAGAGTTTCTGATTCACAGGAGGTCTGGGGTGGGGCCTGAGTATTTGAAATCTAACCTGTTTCCAAATTCTGATGCCAATACTGCTGATCAGGGACCACATTCTGAGAACCACCTAAAAAATGTACTGTACTTTGGTACTAATAGATAATGCAGATTTTTCCAAATTATCTTTTATATAACAGTACTCATTTACATAGCTATCAGCAGTGTACAAGTACTCATATCTGTACACCTTCACCATACTTTTTACTGTCAGACTTACTTTACCAAACTGGTGGGTATAAAATGCTACTTTATGGTATCAATTTGTAAAGTTGAAAGTATCTTTTCAAGTTTATTAGCTATTTTGGTTCCTATTCTAAGACACTTATCTATTAATATCCTTTACCCATGTTTATTTTGGGGGGCCTCTTCTTACATTAAGTATTATTTATATCTTCTTCATAATACATGTGGCAAATATCTGGTCTCTTTAACACTGTTTTATGGTAATGTTTGTGAAAACAAACATAACCAAATTTATCAATCTTTTCCTATTCTTTTTTTGGTCTTCACTAAAAGTCCTTTCCTCTTTCAAGATCCTATTTTCTTTTCATGTGTATGCCTTTAACCAATACGGAGTTATTTTTTTCTAAAGGGTAAAAATCTAATTCCCTAAATACCTAATCCTAATATCAAAAGTCACTTGTCCCAAAAGTAGTAAGTGAATACTATACACTTATCCTGCTAATTTAGCTTGTTCTTTCATTTGAGACTCTGCTCAAATATTACCTCACTGGAGCATTCTTCCTTGGTCCACCCTATATAAAAAAAAATCCACACCCACCTCTGGTAGATCTCTGTTCTTGTACATACTTAATTTTACTTTTCTTCACAGCACTAATTACCATCTGACACATTCGAGATTTGTCTGTCTTATTTAACGTTCCCCTAATCCCTCTAAAATATAAATTTTATTCTTCATTGCCTATTTTTATTCACTGTTATATCATCAATGCTTAGATTACTGCCTGGAATGCAGTAGAGGCTCATTTAGTATTAGTAAATAAACGTAAGAGCCACCTTACCACATACTAAACATTCACAAGAATCTGGATGTGTTTCTGGGCTTTCTATTATGTTGCACTAATCTGTCCTCCCAACATCAAACAATACTGTCTATTATGATTCTGTAGTAAATCTTGATATTAGATGGAATATATTTTTTCTAGGACTCTCTTGGATACTTACTCTTTTTTTGTAACTCATAATAATTTTATTTATGTATTTATTTAATACTCACTCTTCTATATCAATTTTAGAATTAGTTTTTTGAGATTCATAAAAAACATTCTTGGTATTTGGATTGAAACTATACTGAAGGTAGAAATTAATTTGGAGAGAACTGATATTTTTCTTTACTTTAAATCTTTCCACTATAAATATGGTATATATTGCCATATATCATCAGATCTTTATGTGCTTCAATGTTTTATAATTTTCTTCAGAAAACTTCAAAGCATCTCATTTCAAAATAATGTTGAAATAGTAAAGTTGATAGTGAGTTTCCTAGTCCTGTGCTTGATTTTAATAGGAATGCTTCTAGATTTCACCATTAGAAATTCTGAACTGGGCAAAGTGGATTATGCCTATAAACCCAGCTACTCAGAAGGTTGAGGTGGGTGGATCATTTGAGGCCAGGAGTTAGAGCCAGGGCAGCATGTAAGATCTCTCCCCCGCTAAAAAAATAAACAACTAGCTAGGAAAGATGGTACACGCCTGCAGTCCAGCTTCAGGAGGCTGAAGTGGGCAGATCACTTGAGCCCAGAAATTTGAGGCTACAGTGAGCCATGACTGAGCTACTATACTCCAGCCTGGGAAACAGAGTGAGACCCTGACTTTAAAAAAAAAAAGTGAGCAGGGCTCGGTGGCTCAGCCTGTAATTCCGCACCTTTGGGAGGCTGAGGTGAGTGGACTGCCTGAGCCTGCGGGTTCGAGACCCGCCTGGGCAACTTGGCGAGACCTCATCTCTACAATAAATCAAAAATCAGCTGGACGTGGTAGTGCGTGCCTATAATTCCGTCTACTTGGAAGGCTGAGGCGGAAGGATCGCTGGAGCCCAGTGGGTCGAGACTGCGGTGGCCGGGAGCGGCCACTACACTCCAGTCTGGGCGACAGAATGAAACTCCAACTCAAAAAAAGAAAAAAAAAAAGTGATCTGCTAAATGTTCTGAAGAAAACCATTATAGTAGTTAAGAAACTTTCTACTCCTGATTTCCCTAAGTTTTTTTGTGTTTTTAGATGATGAGTTGTTAAATTTTTTATGAATTCTTTTTCAGCATGTATTCAAATGATCATATGGATTTTCTTCTGCTATGCATGAATATGGAGTATGAGCATGGAGATTACATTAACAAATTTTTCAGATGTTGAACTATTCCACCATTCTTTGGATAATTTGCTAATACTCTAAGATTTCTACAACCATACTCCTAGGGGAAATTAGTCTATAATGTTATTTTCTTATACTGTTATCAAGTCTTTGTATCAATATTATATGAGTAAAATAAACTGGGTGGCTTTTCTTCCTTCTTTAACCCTATTCTATTAAGCAATTATACATCTGTTCTTTGAGAGCTGGTAAGACCAATGTGTAAAATTATCTAAATCTAATATTTTGGGTTAGAGGAGAGGGAAAATTTCTGACTACAATTTCAAATTATTTAATGGTTATTGGTTTATTCAGGTTTTGCATTTCTATTTGAGTTAATTTTGATAATTTGTATTCTTCCAGAAAACCCTCTAGTTTATCTCTGTTTTCAAATTTATTGACAGAGGTTATTTAAAAATCCCCATAGTACCTGTACTCAGGCCCTTATTTTCATTTTGTTTATGTGTCTTTTCCCACCTTGATCACATTCTCGAACACTTGTCTAATAATGTACTAATCTATTCAAATAATAAACTTTTGAAGCCTTTGAAAATTCTTCCTCCCCTTTTGGTTATAAGTTTCCTTATGTCTGGGATTGGCAGTAGTGGAAAACTGCCAGGGGAAGGGGGCACACCGCATCAATAAGGGTACCTGCATAATGAACATTTATATACCTGACCCTGAACTGTACCCCACATCTTTACAAAATTGAAAAGTAAATATATAATAAATGAACAAATAAGTAAGTTTCCTTATTTCTGTTCATTTTATTATTTCCTTTCTTCTACTTTCTTTGAGTCTGTACACTTTGATATTTTTGCTTCTCAAATTAATAGCTTAACTCATTTTCGATATTATTTGTACAATTGATATATTTAAGGTTAAAAGTCATCCTCTATATGTTGGGCTACATGCGTTCTACATTTTTCAAAAACATTCTTGGTTTCTGTGCATTTATTCTTCCAGGTGAACTGTAAACCAATTATCAAGTTGAATTTCAGTAACTTCATTGTCAGTTGGATTGGACCTACATAAGACTTGTAGATTAATAGAGAGATAACCATGGCATTTTACAATATTAAAAATGTACTACTCAGAAGTGAGATTTTTTCATTTATTCAAGTCTCTTGTCCTTTATTAAAGTATTACAACTTTATTTATATTGGTCTTAGAGATGATGTAAATTTATTCCTATATATTTCGAATTAAAGCTTTTTAGTTCATTTGCTTAATTTTCTTATTTCTGATTTAATTATATTTATGAATTATGGCCAATTAACTATCTTTCTTTCCATTTATATCATATATCTTTTTGTCATTGCAATGGTTAGGACCTATAAGCAATGCTGAACAGCAAGTAACAAAAGCTATTCTGATCTTCTCAACTCTAACATGAAGATTTATCTTGTTTTACTTTGGGCTTTGTTTATTCCTCCTTTATTCAGGCATTCATTCATTCATTCATTCAAAAATATATATATATATATTCACTGCCTACCATGTGTCACACATTATTCTAGGTGCTAGGGGTGGAACAGACTGAGTTCCTGCTCTCAAGGAGCTAAAATTCTAGTGGTTCTTCTTGTTTCTAAGCTCAAGTACCCCTTTCAATTCCAGTAATTACTTTCCATTTTAAACACATACATTTCAATCTATGACCTCTCTCAGCATCAATTATTATTAATCAGTATCAGTAACATTCCTGCCACTCTTCTTTCCTCCTTATATCTAGACACAGATAAGTCTTCTGTGATGTTTTTATTTTTGTCCTTCCGTCCAAACTTCCTAGGAGCATTAAAATACTCTGGAATCGAATTTCAAAATCCTTTCAGTTAAACACACACACATACACACAACTTCTTAACAGACATTTATTTTTGTAAGAAGTTTAGATTTTCAGTGAGAGATATCTGCCCTGAACTAAGCTTAGCACCAAGAATACAAGTACATTTTGTCACCTCTGCATTATTTCAAGCACATTTAGGCTGCTCTTGAAGTGTTAATTTATGTAAGTAACCGCTTGATTTCTTCTGTATGCTTCCCTCCACAAACACACCTCACGCCCCTCCTCACCGATAACGGTATTTATCTTGGTAATGGTAAGTAGGCCAGAAAAGTTTACAGGCTTGCTTCCCTTTACTTTATGTAGCTAATATCAAGGACAGAATATCTGAATGCCACTAAAAACATCTTCAGTAGGTAAAATAAAATTCTTACTAAGAAAATTTGATCATTTTAATAACTGAGTTTCAAATTCAGGTCCTCTCTCAATAATGCTTTTTAAAAGAAGGTAAGCAACATCTGACATGTTTAAGAGCAACTACCACAAATTATGATTTCAAAAACAATTCCAGACATGTAACAGAAGATTAATAGTTAAGCAATTTGAATTTCTTGACTCCACTTAGGTTATTAAATATGTGAACTACTCTATATTTGACATAAGATCATAAATATGTATATGTCATTAGAAATACAAAGAAAAAACTTTCCAATGATTCACTACTAAGAATAAAATCTAAACTTCTTACAAAATCTGTAAGGTTCTCCATGGTTTGGCCTCTTCCTTTTTCTTCAAACTCTTCTATTCTCCCTGCTCTCAAATTCAACTAAATGGGCCTTGGTTCTATTCCTCAAAGTCACCCATGTCTTTACAATTGCTCTAATTTTCATGTAAAAAGCTCCTCCCTGTCATTCTCACTTCAAACGTCAATTCCTTCAAGAGACCTTTCTGACCACCATATTTAATGTTGTCCCCTCATTGTACTCTATCACATTATCCTGTTTTATTTCTTCACAGAATTTGTCACTATTTATAACTATCCCATTTGTTTCCTCATTTATTGCCTGCCTCACTCATAAGAATATACACTCTTTGAGATCAGAAATCTCTCTCTTGTTTGACACTAGAATCTATACCTTGCTACACCTGGCAAGAGAGTCAATAAATATGTTCCATAAATGAAGAAACTTAGAAAACTTTAGTTTAGCATCAATATACTGTAACTACCCAGTAGAATGTTACTGTTATTTATAATATAAGTATCTGGAATGATCTATTATTACTCATCATATGCATATAATTCTTTAACCGTATTTACAGTTAATACTGTTTTTTCCCCTTCAGGTATAACAAGACTCTGAAAAAACTCTAGGACTTAAATTGTTTTTTTCCCCAGGGAAACATAATTTCATGACTACCAAACAACTATATACAGTATTTAAAAGCTTAGAAATTCATTTTCAGCTGTGTAAACTTGACAACACCAGCATAAAATAAAAATCCTAAAACCAACCTTTGAGATTACACCAAAATATTACAAAATAAAACTAATAATGCTTCAAAAGCTGAGATTCTCAACAAAGTTATTCAAATTCTTGTCTCTCTAAAGAAAATGTGAAGCTGTGAGTATGTTTTATTTCCTTAAGCAGAATATACAACATAGCTTTAGCTGAACAAAAGGTAACAATGTTTAAGGAAAAATGGTTAAAAGATAAATGTGAGGATTTCATTAAAGGACTCACTTTCATTCTCTTGAAAGGATATGAATTTATGCTTTATGAAGATGAAAATGTTTTACAGTATGAAATGTATATTTTCACTGTGCCTTACCATATATAAAGAAGTAGACATACCTGTTCTGATTTAAGTACAGTGAGTTCCTTCTGAAGTTTATCATTTTCACTTGGTTCAGGTGCTCCAAGTGATGAATCATTTGTTACTGATGGCAAGTGATCCAAAAAAATCTGTTCTTGCTTGCTTTCTTTTCTAACAGTCATATTTTCAAAAGGAATTTTATCTTCCGCCATTATTTTTGACTCTTCAGCAACACCTTTATTTATTTTAGAATCTGATACTCCAGAATCCTTGTTTGTCATAGTCAAAGCTCCATCTATTAAGGAGCTTAACTGGACATCACACACACTTACATTTTCTATCTTATTATGGTTAATAATGATTTCTAGTTCTCTGCATCTCAATAAAACTTGTTCTTTCTCTTGCTTTAAAGATTTAACTTCTTCACTTAGAACACTAATCTCACTATGTTTCTGCTTTAATTGTTCAGAAAGATCAGACAGTCTTTTTGACAGCTCTAGTTTTTCTCGCTTGGTTACCTCAAGTTTCTCCATGAGTTCTGTTGTATCTTTCTCAACAACCTCACCAATTTCCAGTGGTTCTCCTAGAAAAGTTTTGTCATCGTCAAAGACGAAACTTTTCATTTTCACTGAGGTTAGATTAAGTCTTTGCAAATGAAGCTCTGCATTAAGTGCTTTAAGCTTATTTTTATACTCTAACTCTTGCTTATTTTTACTGTCTTCTAAATCATCTTTTACCTTGAGAAGGCAAGCATACTCCTCTTGTAACTCTTGATAGTTAACTTCAAAGTTTTTTTCAGCAAATGAAAAAGTGTTCCTTTGCTTTTCAATCTCTTCATTTAACTGAATACATTGTTGTTTGAGGTCCTCATTTTCCTCCATAAGTATTTCTATTTCTTTTTGCCAGCTACAGTCTTTGGATTTGGACTTAATGGAGTAAACCAATCTTTCTTCTTGGTTAACAGGAGTACATATTTTCAACATGTCTTCAAGGGCTTTCTTTTCATCTTTAAGAATGCTATTCTCTGCTTCAAGGTGTGCAAATTTCTCTTGAAGATCATCTTCTCTTTCCTTCATTTGTTTCTCCAATAATTCTGTTTTCAGTTGTAATTCTTGAACTTCTTGTTCAAGTGTACCTTTTTCCTTTTCTTCTTGTCTGAGTATTTCAATTTCTTTTTGAAGTTCATTGATTTGAAGAGTCATTTCTTCTGACTTTGAATTCACAAGGGACTGCTGTAAATCTTTTAGCTTTGAAATTTCCAAAATCAACTGATTCTGCTTAGTTATCAAATTGTCTTTTTCAAACTGCATGGTTTCTATCTTTTGACTCATTTCGTTCTGTAAGCCATCTATCTGCTGTTTATAGTGAATGCCTAAGTTATCTTTAAGTTTTTCAATATTTATTCGGTGTTGAATTTCTAAATCTTCTTTCATTTTGGAAAGTTCTTCTTCATGACTAAATAGAAGCTGTGTTCTCAGCCTCTCTAATTCAGCTTCTTGTGATTCTGCCATTCTGTCTAACACAGCATTCTTTTCTTTTTCTAACATTTCAAGTTTTATCTTGTAATTTGTAACTTCTGCTTCATGTTTTAATTCTAGTTCCATCCTAGATTCAGATGCAGAAACAATCTCAGCTTTCAAATCTTCCACAGTAGTAAGGGACTTGTGTGCTTCATTCAGTTTATTTTCTTGTTCTGCTATTGTCTGTCTAGCTCTCTGAATCTGGTCCCTTGAAAAGGTCAATTCTTCAAACAGGTCTTCAAGCTGTCTCTGTAGAACTGACTTTTCTCCTGAAATTACTCCCAGTTCTTCCATGAGTTTTTCCTTTTGAGAATTAGTATCTTGTAATTTTATATTAAGGTCATTGATTGCCACATTCATTAACTTTATCTGATCTTCATTAACTGCAATATTTGGATATGACCTTAAAGCATTCTCCATTTCTACTTTATATTGTGTTTTCAGTTCCTCTATCTGTGACATGTGTTGTTTTATTAATTCTTGTTTCATCTGTACTATCTGCTGCCCATACATCTCATCCAGCTCTGCCCGGAGTTGTTCTAACTTTCTTTGTGTTTCCTGCTCCATTCTTTGTACTATATCAGTTTCAAATTGGTTATCTTTATGATTTCTCTTCTGAAGTTCTTCAACTGTCCCCATTAATTGTTTTATTTCCTCAGAAGACTGTCTTTCTTTTTGCTTAGAATTAGTCAGTTCTAATTTCATATGTTTTATCTCTTGATTCTTTAGTACAACCTGTTCTTGTAATTCTCCTAGTAGTTTATCAGCAGCTGTTACTTTATCCTTTAGCTCAAGAGTTGTTTTTTCTTCTTCTATTATTTTTGCATTTAATTCTTCAATAATTGTCTCCTTTGCCTGTATTTCTTCTTTATTTGAGTTTTCTACTTTTTTATCTTGTTCCTTTAGAAAAAAAATAATAAAAATATTAAAATGGAATCTTTACCTTCTTATACCAGCAACTTATACCACTTAATCTCATTACCAAAAGACTAGTAGAAGTCTGCTTTTTATAAAATTCAATAAAAGTAACTATTGGATCCACCTCTCAGTTTTTCCCATGACAATGAGACCAAGAACTTTTGCATATAACACTACTTGTGAGCAAATACGACAGGAGTTTTGGCCTCCTTGAAGAAATTTATCTTACATTACTATGATTTATAATTTTACTTTAAAAATCCAGTCTGATTTAGATGTTTCTAAACCATTATATTTTCATTCTTTAATTAACTGATTAACATTCTAAATATTTATTATTTTCTATAGCTAGTTAAAGTACTACATGTAGACACTTCCAGGAAGATATCTTTAAAAAAAATCATGGTTCCTCTCATGTATTCTGGTGACTTAAATATGTTTCATAGGCAAAGGCTATAAAAAGAAAAAAAACAACAACAGCAAAAATAAATCTCTATGAGTCTGCCTTAATTTCAATTGTGTGCTCTCAAGTCAATCAGAAATTTAGTCATATGCAATGCTTAAGTAGCTAAACCACAAGTGACATCCAAGGTAACTATACCATTTATGGCATATCAAATTGGTCCTAAACTTTTGGTTCAAATAGAAATTTGAAAGCAAGGCAGATACTTTCCCCTAGTTCCTCTCTGGGACTCTTTTGAAACTGAAATAAGGCTAAGGACAGACACAGGCCAAGGAATATCTGTTATCATAATTATTTCAACATAACAAGTAGAACAGAAGCCATGAGGTTAAAGTTTTGGCTAAGCTACTTAGTTACCTCTAAGGGCTATAAGAAACAAAGAAGAAATACAATATACAGAATGAATCAGAACATAGGCAGGTAAGTAAAATTACCTAAAGAAGACAAGAGTACCAGGCAAGCAAGACTTAAAAGGCACCTTGAATGACTGTATTGATATATCTAAACAAAGACTGTCAAAGCCCAGAAGAAGAAAAGTCTCAGAGGGAAATGTTGGCAGTGCCCATTCAAGCACAGTCCAGGTGACAGAACAAACAAATGTGCCATCAGTCTTTGAGAATTCTGATCCCTCTAGATAAACCATATTTAACACAGAAAGCAATGTTGGGGATTAGAGCAAACAGCATTTAAGAATTCCAGTCTACAGGCATGACAACTCTTACTGTGAGATGAATAAATCAAGTCATCTTAGCCTAATGCCACTGAACATCTAATTCCTCTAAAACCCTTTGACCTCATGCTCACAAAACATTCTAATTTTTACTTGGCTTTTTAATTTCACTTGCCCATTGAAAGAAAATAAAATACAATGAACTAGAAATATACAGGTCCCTGTAATAATTATTTTCATTGTAAATTAATAATGTTATTCAAGTTTTGAACATTAGTCTCTTAACTTGGAAAATACAAGTTCACTTCTGATATAGATCAAGTCTCAGTTGATAAAGAAAAAAAATCAGACTTCTGAGCCTACAGGTTGAAAGCCAGATGCTGCACTATATAAATTAGCCAAGGCAATGAACGCTATCCTGTGAAGCCTCTTGAGCAAAATTCTATCAGCTTTATCTTTGTGTCACATATTCTATCCAATGTCACCATACGTTATTACCAAATGCTAGGCCTTCTTATTGCAATTTCAGTACTACAAATACAACTTTGGAAATCAGTTTAATCTCTTCTAATTCCAGTGTTTTTATCTGTACAATAAAGATATTATTATTCCTTCTATCTCCCAGAATAGGCTTCTGGCTAAACAAAATACTGTATATAACAATATTTTATTCTTACTTTACTAAATATAAATGTAATATATTTATACACTAAAAACACTATAAGGTATTTGACACCAATAAGAATGTAAAGTCCATTCATGATGGCCAATTTCAGTTAAACAGTTAAATAACTCATTAGTTTTGAAAAATGTTGATGATGTTATATAATCTAACTCTTCTATTTCCTGACTTTTCTATAGTGGAAGAACCCCTCATAAAACAGTATCACTTAATTCAAGATTGTCTAACACCTAATATAATTTTTAAAAACCAATAATAAGTCTTCATTCAACTATTAAACAACACAAATTTATGGGGTTTTGTTTTTGTTTGTTTAGTCCCGCTTATTTCAAAGTACATGATTTTAAATCACTTAATTTTATGTTGTTAAAAACAATTGTCACGTGGTTGAAGATACAATCCTTCTATGTTTTTGAAATAAAACTGATATATTGGAAAATAATATACTCACCGCATGTAACTACTGTACCATGAGAAGTTAGACGAATTAGGACAATGAGAATGGGCCTTTGCCCACTAATTTAGTTGTCTGGGTGACCATGAGAGTGTCAATTGTGACCCTATACCTTGGTTCCTTAGTTGCTCTGAAAGAACTACTACTTAGGGAGATAAAGTTTTCTTAATGGACAGTTAAAAGATATATGTAATGAAAAAGAGATTGATAAAATATTCTAGCTAAAACTTAAATAAAGGTTATTCCCCCTACTAAAATGAATTACTTGAATTTGAATAACCCAAATTATACTGCCTACTGAATATAATAAATACAATTTCCAGGCTCTTCTGTCCTAGATCTATACCATCTTTCTACCCTCACTTGCTAGGAAGACACACTTTCAAAGACTATTGTTGTCTAGACAAATTACACTATTTTTTCCTCTCTACCCATTTTCAACATGTTTCAGCCTGAGTCTTTATGCCCACTCCACAACCTAAAATATCCTCCCCAACTCTATCAATTGAGATCCATAATTTGGTCGCTTGTTTATCGAGTAAGTATTGAGTGGCTCCTATGTTCCATACATTATGCCAACTGTTGGGGAAACAAAATACAATTTAAAAGGAATTGTTCCAACTTACAGATCTATCTCAAATATCACCTCTCCCTAAAGCCTACACTGAATCTCCTCCCTCATGAAGCCAGACCTCAGAACCTTAAAACATTTTTTGCATATACTTATCCTTGTTTTGTGATGTCTTGTGTACACACCATAGCTCTCCTAATAATCTATGAGTTACAGTGAAGAAAAGGATACCTTTTAAGCATTACTATATCTCTTCATATAGTAAGAGCCTGTTACAAAATAGGTATTCTGTAAAAATTTACCTATTATTTTTGCAATTACCTTAGTTGTAAAGCAAGTCTTTTTCATAATTTCAATGTCTTCATTTTATACATTTCCTGTTATTCTGAGTGCAGTCTCCAGAGTCAGACAACCTAGTTCTGAAATCTGGCATACATCAACCTATTACTGGGTACTTGGGCAATTTACTCCATCTTGCCTTGTTTTGGTGCCCTCAATTGTAAAACAGGGGTGACAATAGTACCTCTATTACATAGGGTTGTAGTGATGATTCAATAAGTTAATAAGTGTAAGATGCTTTGAATACTACCTGTTACAGAGTAAGCACTTAATAAATGCCACCAAAACTTTTTTTTAATTATCCAAGGCAATTTTCTTGTCTTGGAGATTTCTCAACCTCTTGCAGAAAACCCCCTAAGTTATAAAAAGTACTATACTGCATGTACAATTCATCTTCATTTTTTGCAGACTCATTTCTGAATTCTTGCAAAAACTTATTTGCAACCTACAAATCAATACTCATGATGCTTTCACAGTCATTTGTAGATATGCACAGAGTGACAAAAAAATTAACACATGTCTTCAGCTAAAATCAAACCAGGCAGCCGCATTCTGACTTGTTTTAGTTCTCATACAGAGAGAACCAGAGGATGGGGATCAGAGGAAGCAGTGTAAAAAGCTATGGCTCTGGGTCAGTTGACAAGATTTGAATTCCAAGTCTAGCACCTGTTAATAAGGTGGCCACAGGCAAGTCATGTCTAAATCTCAATTTCTCTCTTAAAAAATAGGGAAAATAAGCCGGGCTCGGTGGCTCAGCCTGTAATCCCGTGCCTTTGGGAGGCTGAGGT
>NW_006991846.1:118395-151775 GCF_000164805.1 Carlito syrichta | reverse complement strand
TGTGGTGGCCGGGAGTGGCCACTGCACTCCAGTCTGGGCAACAGAGTGAGACTCTAACTCAAAAAATAAATAAATAAATAAATAAATAAAAATAAGGAAAATAGAATATTCTAGGATGGTTTTTATGATTTAAGGTTATAACTGATAATGTGTGTGTGTGTGCATAAAACAGAGGAGAAAATATATTTATTTCCTTTGCTCCAGGAGCACTTATTTGCTAAATAAGTGTTCCCAACAACTTTACAGAACATAACTCAAGTGAATAAAGAGAATTTACTACATTTATTTTTTCCTAATTAAAATCATTTTGTTGTGAAAACTTTTCAGAATTTCACAACCATGGCTAAAATCCATTGATGATCCAAAAAAGGGATATTATTTATTTATTTATTTATTTATTTGTTGAGACAGGTTCTCACTCAACTATGTGGAACTAATGGTGCGTGCTATCACACCCGGCTGATTTTTAAAATTTTTTTTTTTTTTTGAGTTGGAGTCTCACTCTGTCGTCCAGACTGGAGTGCAGTGGCCGCTCCCGGCCACCGCAGCCTCGACCTGCTGGGCTCCGGCGATCCTTCCGCCTCAGCCTTCCAAGTAGCTGGAACTATAGGTGCACACCACCATGCCCGGCTGATTTTTTTTTTATTTATTGTAGAGATGAGGTCTCGCTGCCCAGGTGGGTCTCGAACCCACGGGCTCAGGCAATCCACTCACCTCAGCCTCCCAAAGGCGCGGGATTACAGGCTGAGCCACTGATGGGGCGGGGGGGAGTCTCACATTCTGGTCTTGAACTCCTGGAGTCAAGTGATCCTTTCGCCTTACCCTCCCAGAGTGCTGGGACTAAAGGCATGAGCCACCATGCCTGGCTAGTTATAAATTTAGATTTTCCTATTCATTCAGTTTAACATAGGCTGATCACTTTTAAGGAACTCAGTAATAGTATTATCTTAAAAACCGTGTTACTGAGATTCCCGTCTGCTTTTGAAATAATTTTACTTACTTAAAGAGCTTGTCTTAATTATGAAGTGTTGCTATTCACACACAAACCAAAAAGAAAAACACCTGCATAAAAAACTTTGAAATTAACTGCAAAACTGCTACAAATTGGTTAACTTCCTTAAAGTAAACATACCATTTCATATACTTTAATTTTCTCTTGCAAGAAACTAATTTGCATTTTGAAGTCTTCTTTCTTTTTTTGATAATCTTCTAATAGATGGTCTTGTTCTTCCAGCTGTTGTTGATGAGTGAGGATCTGTTGTTTGGCTTGTAGTAAATCTGCAGCTGTGCTACTGTGAGTGCTGTTTCTCAGAGTTTCACTAACCTGTAACTTGGAAACACAAAGAAACCCCAAAACATTAAATTCTGAAGTGACGGTCTGAGGGAATAGACACCTTTTGGGATATTACTTAGTCCATAATAGCTGTCCAGGAGCTCTGCTGCCTTTGCAGCCTTGAGACCCCAGCAAACATGCTGCCATGACTGACTGAGTAGATATGAGCACACTACCCAAGCCAAGTCAATAAATCATCTTTCCCATGACACAGCAGAGAAAGTTGGTCTCTTAAGAGAAATACGACTGAGGCAGACATGCAGAGAAGTGGGCCTGAAAAACAGAACTCCCAGGATTCTCCGACAGCTTTCCAGTTTCTGATTCCAACCCCTTTCAGAAGTCTGGTTGTAGTTCTGCCCTGAAGTTCTTTAAGCAGGCTGAATCCTTTCACTAAATTGCTCCCTTTTGTTTTAGCTATTTCAAACTGTTTTCTGTTATTTGCCATTAGAAACTCTGATTATTGCAATTAGATTCCTGCGAGTCTAATTAAAGGTAAATGGAAAATATTCAGTCTAGTTACCATTTTAGAACATAAGTAAAATAAAACCATACTAGAGTTGGCAAAGGTAGGATGTGGCTACACATTAATTTCTTCAGAAGGAGTCAATCAGTCTTATAAGGTTTTGTAGGATTTCAAAATAAAGACAGAGAAGTACAAAGTAAATAGTAACAGAAAACCACTCAAGAAGTATGAATTACATTATTGGTTAACATAACAGATTCACTAGTTTCCACCATGATATGATAAGCAAATGGCTTTTGTAAAAAATTTAGATTGGTTCTCAAAAGTAAAAATATTTTTTTAAAATGCATCATTAAACTAATATTTTTTCTATTAGTAATACTTACGTGCTGAAATTGAATCTGTAATTTTTGACTTTGTTCTGTTAACTCTAAAAATTCTCTCATTGTCTCATCCTTTTCTCGTCTTGCTTGTTGTAAATTAGCAGTCAGCTGGGTTATAATGCCATCTCTTTGTTTAATGGCAGCTTCAAATTCTTGTAACTAAAGGAAACCAGTGAAAATGAGAAGTACTAGACTTACTTTTTTAAACAAAATGGGTTATTATTACACATAGTTGTTTTTCAAAATTCGAATTCTAAACATATTGGCAGAATTCTTACAGTTTATAAGCAGCCTTTTCCATATTTGAAAGTTATTAGCTTGCAGGAATTGATTTTACTTTCAAATCAACTTTAAAAAATTGTATCTGAACTAAGTAAAAGATATATTTGGTCTGGTTTATCCATATATGTACTTCTAGAAGAACAAGTGGCTTTCTATTTAGAGATTCTCCCGATCTATTCCTACGCAACACCACCATATACATGATCAGTCTCAATTCATTTCTGGAGAGGATGAATCTGAAATGTATTCTGTCATCCTTATCAATGTCCTATTTTAACTTGTTTTCATAACTGTGTGCTACAGACAACAGACGTCATTCTAACCACAAGAGGTTACCTCCAAGGACTTGCCGACATTCTTAATGGGCTTAACTTATAATATTTTGATGTGGTTTGCACTATAACTTTCTCTCATGCTGATTACAAAAATATCTGTTCTATTAAGTTAAATAAGAATCTCCATTATATTAGCCCTATTAATAAAATTCTAGTTTTAAGTGGGGTTGCTTATGCTACATACAAAGACAAAAATTAAAAAGAAAAAACTAAGTTACCATTTATTATTATTATTATTATTATTATTATTATTTCTTAGAGACAGGATCTCACTATGTTGCCCAGGCTGAACTCAAACTCCTGGCCACAAGCAAGCCTGCTACCTCAGTCTACAAGTAGCCGAGGATGAAGGCACGTGCCACTGTGCCGAGCTAAGTAAAAGACAGATTTGGCCTGGCTTATCCAAAAACCACAGAAAGTGAACATACCTGCTGTAGTCCTTCAGTCCCATAAGCAGCCCTCATTTCTTCCAGTTCTCTGTTTAGTTCTTCAATCTCATGCTGTTTCCCAGCCAGTTCATTTTCCATCATCTCTAGGTGGGTCTGACTGTACTGTGCTCCTTGTTCAGAATACAAATCATCGACCCCAAATTCTTCTTCCTAATCAATCCAAGATTTTTAACAATTCAGTGCTAGCAACATTCCTTAAGAAAAGGGATTCAAATATTGAATTCCAAAGAAATGCCCATTTTAAAACATCATTCATCACCTGGAAGTTTACTGGTAGAACACTTATATTTTACTGTTAATGATATATACCTGAAAAGCATAAACAGGATATCAACTTCTATTATGATTAAATTTTATAAAAGAAGATAACTTAGTTTTATTAAACATTAAAATTAATTTTAAATCACACATAGAAAGAAGTACATGCAGGAAAAGTTCTGTTAGTAAGCCAGATGATTTTAAGCAGTATAAAACATTAGTATATTGAGCAGTTTTAAATACTGTACCCTTAATAAATTTGAAGTCTTTCCTGTTCTGACCACAAAACTGCAACCATTTACCTGTATAAAAACAATTTCCTGACATATTATCATCTTAGACAAAATTTTATTTTGCTACCAATATTTCTGCTAACTGTATTCATTTGTATATCTTTTATTTCTAGGGAAAATGTCTCACTGGTAAAAACAGATACAGTAATTAAATTCAATTAATTATCTTTTTTTAAAAGTGACCATTTCAAATACCAATCATTCTTCAAACAGTTGACTACTTACAAAGCAAAAAAACAAAACAAAACAAAAAAAGAAATCACTGAACTACATACATTTTCATTTAAGTGAATTAACATTCCAAGTGCAGTTTTTGAGTCTTCAGAAGAATAAGTATAAGCCTTAAGTTACTAGATCCTCTTCTACAAAATGCTTCTTTAAAATAATTTAAATAATAGTCTTTTGGTTAACTCTTATTCATTTTCAAGTAAAACCATTTATTTTTAGAAATTTCTTGAAAGTTGGTGAGCAAGCCAAAGAGACAGGAAGAAATGAACAGATGAGGGACATTTCCTTAAGAACTCTCCTCTGGGGATAGTACTATGGCAGCTATGCCAACCCTGACTAATGTGGATGTTTACTATAACATTTAACTGTCTGTCTCTAGACAGATGTTTTATGATAGGAGGAAAGAGGTTGACAGAATATGTCTCCAGGATTGACATAGTGGGAGATTAATTTCATCTCAATTAATCCATTTACTAATCTCCTCTTTCCCTCTTACCAGTGCAAAAACCAACTTCACACCTGCCTACATCTCAATTACTCACAATTCTGTTAAAAGAATCCAAGACAATGAAGTCATTATTGTTGAAATGCATAAAATACAAAAGCCCAGAATTAAAATTAGATCCATATGGGTCACAATATTTTAAAAACTGAAAATCCTAATTGAGAGTTATTTATCACAGCTTGAGTCCTTTGTTTTATCATAGGATAATTTTGAAAGGCAACATTAAAATTTAAAAAATAACATCTATGGTAAAATAATATTGCAACTGGTGAAAGCTATCAGAAGGCAAGAGTACTAACTGTACTAAGATCGTTAGTGTCAATAAGCCAGGCACACTGGCACAAGCCAGTAGTCCCAGCTACTTGGGAAGCTGAAGCAGGAGGATCGTTTGAGCTCAGGAGTTGGAGGCTGTAGGTGCACTATAATTGCACTTGTGAATAGCCACTGCACTCCAGCCAGGACAACATACCAAGACCTTTTCTCTTAAAAAATAAAAAAACTTAATTAAAAAAAGATTATTAATATCAAGTCATTTGCAGTAACTTTTACACTAAATACTTCTAAATTACAATTAGCTTTCCTTGATCCTGAAATGGAGCATTCCAGAATATCTACTAAACCATTTTACTTTAGCCTAACAGTGTATTGAAATGGATGTTTAGTAATACAGTGTTCTTGCCTTATCCACAGGGGACAGGTTCCAAGACCCACAGTGGACGCCTGACCATGGATAGTCCTGAAGCCCATATAAACTATGTTCTGTCTATGTGATAACTGAGACAGCTACTAAGTGACTATCAGGCAGGTAGTGTACACAGCATGGATATGCGGTACAAAGGAATGATTTCTGCCCCAGGCAGGATGGATGGCATAGAGAAAGATTTCATCATGCAACTCAGAAAGGGGTACAATTTAAAACTTATAAATTGTTATATTTCTGGAATCACCCATTTAATATTTTCAGACCATGCCTGACCATGATCTGAAAATGAAACCATAAATAAGGGAGACTACAGTTTCTTTAAATATTATATAAAGCAACTGATATCCCTTTAAGTGGCAATAGAATCATATTATATAATCAGTTACATTTATATAATTAACAGTTCTCGGTTTATAATAATTGTATCTAATATCTTAGGTAGCCAATACTCTGCCTACTTTTTCTCTAATTCAGTTAAGCAAATTTTATACTTGAACAATTCATATGTATTGAATTCTTAAAATACATGATTTTTTCAAAATGTAATTATGTTACAATAAGTGCAAAATCTTCTCAATAAATTTGTAAAGTATAATATCATATAAATAGGTCATAAAAGGTTATTCATCAGAACTAAAATAAAACAAACTATATTCCAAAGTTAGAACAGGAACACTCAACAGAATATCAAGATCATTAATAGTTAGCAATAAATAAATCTATTTTTTAGATGTAGATAATTATTTAATCGATACCTAAAGGGTAGAGTATTTATCTCTTTTTCTAAAACATTAGTCTTCTAACACTATACTTGGTAAACTTTAATATGAAAGTAAGTCAATATCTTGAAACTCAAAGATTAGATTAATAGACTGCAGTTGAAAAAAGCTCAACTTCACTCAATGTCCTTCTGTACTGTGGCATTTGTCAAGGCTATTTAGCCTTCAAATGAAGATTTTTAAAAATACATTTTAATATTTTTATTTTTGAACCAAGTGAATGTTTTTCCTATTTTTTTGTTTTGTTTTTTAATTATTTAAAGATGGGCACAATTCAGGGTTAGGTAAACAAATGGTCATTGTACAGGTAAAGTTTGGGTCTCACTTTGGCCCCACTTCACCTGGTTTGAGATCAGGTACCCTTATTGATGAAGTTTGCTCCCCGCCTCCCTCCCCCGGCAGTTTTCCACTACTGCCAATTCCTTTCTTACAGTATTATAATAATTGTTCAGGGTCCACTTATGAGTGAGAACATGTGGTACTCAGTTCTTTGTTTCTGTGATAGATCACTGAGTATTACAGACTCTAAATTCATCTGAGTTGCCGTGAAGTTCATAATTTTGTCCTTTATGGCTGTGTAATAAATATATTCCTTCTGAATTCACAAAACATTTATTCAATCTGCATAGATAGCTTAAAGATCTAGAAAAGTACAAGTAAGGTACATTTTAAATTTTTAAATGTTCTGTAAAGTATCATATCATAATAACATTGCTATTCAGAACGAATCAGAGGAAAGATAATTTTGATTGTACAACTAAAAAATAGCCTTCATATAAAAATTCATCCTTTTAGAGAACAGTAGTTTCAAAACATAAAATAATCTTTAATTCATATATGATTAATACCTTATTCTTATCATATTTAGTTTGGAAATACATACATTTAAAAGCATTAATAATTTATGTTATCATTAAAAGAATCTAAAGGTTCATAAGAATTCATAGAAATTACGAGTTCAATGTGCCTGGCTGACTCATGGAGTTAGTCAAGTAAATAGTGAGTTTAAAATTATTCATTCAAAGTCAAAGATGAAAAGCTAAGTTTATATTACTTTATGACTATAGGCTATGTCTCCAACTTAAGTCATTTCACAAACATCATAAATCATACAAGCAACTTGGTTCAGAAGTATTGAATAATCAAATCAAATCTATAATGAGAGTACATACCCTACTAACATTTCATCTTTCTATGCACAGCAAAGCATATTTATTTACCTATCTTGGCTGTAGTATTCCCAACTTCCACCAAATAGCCTGGCTCAAAGGGTGTCAAAAATAATTCACTGGCCAGTTGTAGTGGCTCAGGCCTGTAGTCCCAGCACTTTGGGAGGCCAATACAGATGGATTGCTTGAGCTCAGGAGTTCGAGACCAGCCTGGGCAACATAGAGAATACTCATCTCTACAAAAAAATTTAAAAAATTAACCAAGTACACACCTGGTGGCACACACCTGTAGTCTCAACTACTTAGGATGCTGAGGTAAAAGGATAACCTGAGCCCAGGAGGTCGAGGCTGCCATGAGCGGTGATTGTCATGATCATGCCACTGCACTCCAGTTTGGGCAACAGAGTGAGACTGAACTCAAAAAAAAGAATAATTAATAGAAATAATAACTCATGTAAACATGGTGTTCTGCATATAAAATATCCCTTCAATCTCAATCAAGGAATGAAGATAATTGTATATAATTTGGAGAAGAGATTTTTTCTTTAATCTGATTTCCCAAGTCTAATTGGATATATATTTACACAAAGGAGATCTTGGAATAAAACTATTTGATTAATTATTTCTAGGATTGAAGCCATTACTCAACAAAATGAGTGTACTACTCACAGAAGTCAAGAACATTAAACATATACCATACCTATATACAATTTCTAAACCAAGTTTTAACTAAATACACTAACAGAATTTGAAATCCTTCTCAGAATAATTTATTAAAGGAATTCTCATTACTCACTTGTTTCATATAAACACAGTGTGAAGAGACGCATATTTCTAGTGAAGAGCAATACAGCAACTCAGCTATGCTGCATATCTATTATATGCCAAACATATACTAAATCTTCTCAAGATTATTTTGAGACAACTATTTTGTGAGGTTCACAACCATTCTATGAAGTAGATATTATTAACACCATTTTGTAGGAAAGGAAATTGTATTTCAGAGCTTAAGTGGTGAGATCATGTTCATACAAGCTCAAAGGTGATTAAGTTGAAACTGAACACAGGACTTCCTGGCTCCAAGGTCCCCTGCTCTTTTCTTACATCACATTATTGGTCTACTTACCAGAAAAATGATAGTGATATTTAGGCAAAATATAAGATCACAACGTGGTCTATGATCAGAACAATGTGATTTTAAAGTTTTAGAAGACTCAAATGCAAACCAGAGCTGCCAAGATGGTTAAACTTTGCAAGTCTAGCATTTGTAATGAAGTTATAATGTATGTGTTGCCCTGAAAGAAATCTCACTTATTTAGGGGTGTCACTGAGGGATAATTTCTTAAGAATTTCAATATAAAAAGCATTACACTGTGAGATTTATTCCTCAGGTTATAACTTTGGTCTGCTGATGATTCTTCTGACTCCTGAATAAGTGAATTAGGCTTAGAAGTCCCCTGTAACTTTGGTTTAGTCAAGGCAGTCTAACACCATAAAATGAAGTAGCTAAAGTCTCAAAACTAGCCCAGATCATCATGAATTCAATCAGTATTCATCTCAGTAATCCAGTTAAGATACCCCCAACGTTTTACAAACTATTAACTTTTGTGTTAGGTTTTCTATAGAAACAGTGTATATAAAAGTTGTTCAAAGTATAATCCTTTGTGAATCCAGACATCACACAAATAATATTACAAGGGTTATAACTTGAACCAGGTCAAATTTACCGAAAATTATCTTTTCTCAATGTAATCTTGAAAGTTACTCTTTTTTTCAAAATGTAAGGCAGTTAATCAATTTAGATTTTTGATCAGCATTAAAAAGAAAAAGTATCAGCTAGGCATGATGCTCACATCTATATTCCAGCACTTTAGGAGGCTGAGGCAGGAGGACTGCTTGAGCGCAGGAATTTGAGACCAGCCTGGGCAACATAGTCAGACATCGTATCTACAAAAAATAAAAATATTAGCCTGGCATGGTGGCATGTGCCTGCAGTCCCAGATACTCAGGAGGATGAGGCAGAAGGATCGCCTGAGCCCAGGAGGTCGAGGCTACTATGAACAATGATCACCCCAATCCAGCCTGGGTAATAGAGACCCAAACTCAAAAAAACAAATAAAATAGAAGAAAAGCAAGCTGTAAGAATTAGGCATTATAGAAAGAGAAATATTTTCATATACTGGCATCCCTTGGTGTCTTCAGGGAAACTCGTTCCATAATCCTTCCTAAGGATACAAAAATTTGTGAATGCTTAAGTCCCTTATACAAAGGGGTGTAGTATTTGTATATAACCTACACAATCCTCTTGTATACTTTAAGACATTCCAATATTACTTATATACTATATAAATGGCCATTATACTGTATTTTTTAATTGGTATTATTTGTATTAGTCTACTGTTATTTTTGCTTTTTCCAAATATTTTTGATCCATGGTTGGTCAAATCCTCATATGCAGAACCTGCTGATACAGACAACCAAATTTGTATTGCACACCAAATTTAAAGTCACAAAGTAGACTCTGAATTGCAAGCAGTGATTTTAAATCAAGATATTTTCCATTGAGGAAACTATGTATATCCTAAATAGGGCATCAATTTATTCATTGGATTAGTTATTTTCCCGACCAGATTACTAGTAAGTATATTCCAGTTTTTTGGGGTTTTTTTGAGTTGTAGTCTTACTGTGTTGCCCAGGCTGGAGGGCAGCAGCACGCTCACAGCCACCCCAGTGTCGATCTGCTGGGCTATAGGGATCCTTCCACCTCAGCCTTCCAAGTAGCCAGAACTACAGGTGTACGCTACCACATCAGGCTAATTTTTTATTTATTGTAGAGACGAGGTCTCGCCAAGTTGCTCAGGCTGGTCTTAAACCCGCAGGCTCAGGCAATCCACTCACCTCGGCCTCCCAAAGTGCTGGGATTACAGGCTGAGCCACCAAGCCCGGCCTATTCCAGCTTTTAAACACACTGAATTTTGAGGTGTCAAACTTGTTGCTTAATATGTTCATTTAAAATTAATGGATTTTTTCCTATCATAAATCTATAATAAGTTGAGATTTTCTGTATACACTGAGTTGTTAAACAATTCAGAAAAAGGAATCATTTTCCAAGTCCTCAAATTCTAGACCAAAGAAATCATAATCACATCTAAAAGAATAAGGAAAAAGATAACAAAATGACATATCACAACACATAAAGAAGATATTTCCTAAAGTGGCCGATGCCTATATTAGCCTTTATCACCTGAAATAAACACTATTGCAACATTAATTTGAATAAACTAGTAAATATGACTAGCTAGAATTTGAGCATTTGTAAAAAGCATTACTCAAAACAAAATAACCTATATTACAAATGTTTTACTGTGCTAAATATAGTTACCTTGCAATGATCATGTATGCTAGAAATCCAATATCAAATACTTCCCAGAAAATAAAACAGAGACTTTATCTAATTAAGGGCTAAGTCATTCAAACAAACTTGAGATCTTAGCTAACAATCTGAAAAAAGGTGTATCGGCAAAACATAACCTTTAGGTTTTCTAGTCATTTACATTATATAAAAATACAATATAATCATATGTTATAAGAAATAAAGCTGCAACAATACATAATTTTAAAAATAATATAAAATACTGATTTTATTTAAGATATTTGAAATCATAATATAACTTAGTCTTACCTCTGAACTGTAATCATCTGCTGTGTTTGAAATTTCACTTTCAGGCTAAAACAAAAGTAAAAACCAATTACAATTATGACTTTTATGGGGTAAATATCAGACTTTGTATTATGCCATTACTGTTACATATGATAGAAAATATAAAATGCTGCAAAAAAACTAGTAAAAATTCTTCAAATATTTAAAAATTTCATTGAATTATAAATCACAATGTCAAAATGATGCAACTAAAATTTACCTCTAGGCATTTTTTTTTTTTAACATAAAACTATCAAGAGGTACTTTCACACAGGGTCTTACAAACAGTACATACGACCTGTAAGCCAAAGGCACCAAATATGACACCATTCCTTTAATCCTTGTACAGTAGCTCCCCTTCATCCATGGTTTCACTCCCCACAATTTTCGTTACCCACAGTAAATTACAGTCCAAAAATATTAAATAAAAAACTTCAGAAATAAATACCTTATAAGTTTTAAACTGTGCACTGTTCTGAGTAGCATGATGAAAACTCATGCTGTCCCATCCATCCCATGAGATGAGAATCATCCCTCTGTCCAGTGTATCCACATTGTGTACACTACCCATCCGACAGTCACTTAGTAGCCATCTCAGTTATCAGATCCACTGTGATGCAATATTGCAGTGCTTGAACTCAGGTAACCCTTATTTTATTTAATAATGATCCCAAAACACAAGAGTGCTATGCCTAATTAATAAATTATGTATGTATGAGAAAAAATATAGTACATAAAAAGGGTTTGGTACCCTCCATGGATAAGGAAGAACAACTGTACTTCTTTCAAAAAAAAGAGAAAAGTCCTAAGATGCTAGTGTCTAAGAAGTTCAATTTATCCAAAAGAAGAATAATAAAATCCTGATGCTAAAAAAAATCAATAACTTTAAGTAAAAATAATAACCTTTGTTGTTATAATACCTTTGTAGTTTACAAAAGCACTTTGAAAGACATTCTTGTTTCACTATCACATCTCTGGGATTGGGGTATGGAGTGAGTGGGTTTTTCGAGCTTTCCTTAGCTAAGAAGTAATAGGAAGAGTCACGGAGCAAATTCAAATTTTTTCTGACTCCCAAAGTACTGCTTTCACTGTTCATTCTCTCATCTAATCTAAAAATTTCATTTGACATAAAGATCTACAAATGTAATTGAGGAGCTAGAAATAAACCCTCGTATTTGTAGTCACTGACAATTCATTAGAAAAAGAATAATCTTTTTAACAAACAGTGCTGGGATAAATGAATATACGCCTGCCAAAAAAAAAATAAATAAAGTTGGACACCTACCTCCTACCACATATAAAAATTAACTAAAATAGATAAAAGACTAAAATTTAAGCTCTAAAATGATCAAAGTCTGCAAAGAAAACTTAGATGATCTTGGATTTGACAATGGTTGCTTTAGATATGATAACAAAAGCACAAGCAACTAAAATATATATATATATATATATATATATATATATATAGTTAAATTGTACCTTATCAAAACTAAAAAAATTTGTATGGCTGGCCATGATGTCTCACGTCTATAATCCCAGCACTTTGGGAGGCCAAAGTGAGAGGATTGCCTGAGCACATGGGTCCGACACCAGCCTGCACAACTTGGTGAGACCTCATCTCTACAACAAATCAAAAAATTATCCAGGTGTGGTGGCGTGTGCCTATAGTTCCAGCTACTCGGAAGACTGAGGGAGAAGGATCACCTGAGCCCAGCTGGTTGAGGCTGCAGTGGCCATAAGCATGCCACTGCACTCCAGCCTGGATGACATAGTGAGAGACTCCAACACAAAAAGAAATAAAAAATAAAAATTTGTGTAACAAAGGACACTATCAAGAAGGTGAAAAAACAAAATGAGAGACATTTGCAAATCATATATATGATATAAATCGAGTTGATCTTATATTTACAGATTTTGTATTTGTGAAATCAATTATTCAATATACCTTTCTGATAACTCTAAAAATCAATATATGCAGCATATTGATGGTATCATTCATGGACATGAGCAGAGTGGTGAAAATTTTGTCATCCAAAGCACACATTCCTAGTTAAGTTAGAACAAGGCAACATCTTGTCTTCTTGTTTCAGCTCTCATAATGTAAGCCAGTGTCCTTTACACAGTCCATTTACTGCCACATTTTTGTGATTTTTGTTATTGATTTCACTGCTTAAAATGGTTCCCAACTGTGACGCTGAAGTGCCATCTAGTGTTCCTAAAAGTAGGAAGGTTGTGATACACTTTATGGAGAAAACACGTGTGTAAGATAAGCTTTGTTCAGGCATGAGTAATAGTGCTGTTGACCATAGATTCAATATTAATGAATCAATAATTTAGATTAAATAACATGTCTTGAAACAGGAAAACACATAAAACAAGATTATAGATCAGTTAGTTGACAAAAATATTGTGACAAGTGGCTTGGAAGAATCTAACCTTGTATTTCCCCTTTGAGCAATGGTTAAGTATTCACTAACTCAGTGTTTGTGGAAACTTCACAGAACACAACTACCACAGATAATCTCATTGCTTGTATCTGAAGAATAAATGTTACATAGCATATATAGTTAAGTATCGTGGGTTCCATTTGTTCTTTTTGTGCTATATTCTTAAAAGTGCTCTCCTACTTTGATAAAGGACATATTTCCATTGCCAACCCTGATTTCTTGAACAAAGCTCAAATCCTTACATATCAAAATGTCACTGTTTCCACACAAATATGCCATGGCACAACCAAAATAATGAATAGCATCTGCCCTGCCCAACACAATTCCTCCTAAGCAACACATCCTTCTCTATTCCTGGTCTTGGTTAGTGGCTCCACCATCCCACCTACCATTTCAATCTAACCTTAATTTCTCCCTCATTCCTTTATCCCGGAAAATTACATCAAGTGGGAGAAATTAAAATTCATTGAGCCTCTACTACATGCCAGGTAAAAATCTCCAGCCCCTCACCATTATCACCATCCCATCCCTATCACTTTGTAATCCATTTCAGATCAAACTACTTACAGTTTCCAGACCATATCACCCTGTTTTATTTATTTATGAATGTTGTTTCATTTGCACAGAGGTTGCTTCTCTAACTTCTTTGCCTCTAATTCCAGCTCACACTTCAAGGCTCAGTTCTACTATCTCTTCCAAGAAATCTTCCCAAATTGCATAAACAAGGCTAAATTGGGCATTCCCCACACTCTAGAGTATCATGTACAGTCACTAGCACAGAGCTAATCATAGTACACTGCATATCTTTACATATGCCTGCTCCACTAGACTGATTTTCCTAAAGGTCAGAGACTGTCATATTCATCTTTGTATCTCTGGTGCTCAATCCTTAGTGCATTACAGATGTCTAATAATGTTTGTTGAATTAGGCTCACAAAACTCCCTCTTAGAGGTTACTAAACATTTTTGGTATAACTGTTTAGTTACCATACTATTGCAAATTTCAAAATGAAATAAAAAGCATGACCAAATTGCACAGGGTGCTAATGGTTGTTGTCATCACATTACTTTTCATTTATAACTATAACATTTAAAATCTGGAAGAATACTTACTTCAACAGAGAAGACCGAGTCATGTGTGACTATTTCTCCACTACGCAGAGTTTTCATTATTGAAGATTCAGGAGTCACAGCTGTCTGAGAACTACTTATGTACATCTCATCACACCGTGATTGATCACTCAAGTGATGGTATGCTGACTCGTCATGTTTAGTGCTTGAGATTTTTCTCCTTCTTTTCTGCTTTTTGGAAGGATTCTGCCCATCAGATTGAGCTTTCCTTTGTCTAAACTGGGCAAGCTACAGAAGAAAGGAAACTTCCATTATTGTCAAAGATAATTTCTTCATCACCACTAAGAAAAAGACAGTTTTAAGGGTCATTTTATTTCACAGATCAAATTATCACTAAATAAAAGTGATAAAATAAAGGACAGTTATTGTAGTCTTTAATATAAGAATAACTAATTAATGGAATGCAAAGAAACTAGTTATTTTTGGATGAACCTACTTGAAATATTGAGGTTTACCGGTAAAAACTGAAAATGTCATGTCTGAAGAAAAGAAAATTAGCCCAGATTTAGGTAGAATAAGAAAAAATAGAAACTGCCGTTCACTGTTTGGTGAGAGTGTAATCTCTGGACTTGAGATTATATGAGAAGACACTCATACACACATGCACACTTCCCCAAATGCATTTGCTTTCTGGAATTTCTGGGACTTCTACTGCTTTATACTAAAGAAAATCAGTATATATAAAAAGATTTAGATAAATAAGAGGTCACTTCAGCCTTATTTGTAAGGGGAAAAAATTAGAAATAAGTATCAAACAGTAGTGCTTTCCAGCTCTTAATCACTTATATATAATCATCAGGATTTTTGCCATATTCTAGTGCTACCTTTATGTATCATTTATTTAACATGTTTTGACCAGTGTACTTTCTTATTTAGATTTATTTTAAGAACTAAGAAAAACTTCCAGTTCTTTGAAGGAGGCTGCCTTCTCCTTCCTCAAAGAAAACCAAAAACAAATACACAGCTCCAAGATTATTGCCAGCAATATCCTGAAACTCAAATATAAGGAGAAGATAGCTCCTAGGGCCACAGAGAAGTAAAAGAAATAAAATCAGAGTAGACGTCAAGAGAAGTGGACTTCATATCTGTAACAACCCTCCCCTCAATCTGCCTAGCACCAAGAATGGAAAACTTCTTCCCAACTCAATTTCTGCCCTGGAAAAGTGAAATCGAGGTAGACCATCAGACAATCAGCTTCCCCGTCATCTTGCGTTCCCTGGCAGGAGACCTGTCCCTACCTCAACCCAGAAAAACTACTGGGAGTTCCTGAATATCCTTGAGATGCCAAATGAGAATGGCTATTTCGCAGCACCATGTTGTAGGAGGTTCGTTTCACAAATCCTCTGGGCACGAACTCTTAGCAAATCATCCTAACTACCATAAGATAGCCCCTCTGGCATTTGTCCCATTTGAGAAGGGCAACACGTGGCTGTTTACTAGAATCAAGACAAACTAGGGCTTAAGGCACTACCTAGTGCTGAAGTAGGAGGGAGAGATCAAGCAGGACATAAAATAGAAAATCAAAAGATAAATTACAAGAGCCTCTAAGCAAACACATCCAATAAAAATCCAAAAAAGTCAGATAGAAAAGACTGGAATATATAAATAATGCTTCAGTGCAAAGACATAGACATTTATCCACAAGAAACAACAGCAAAGAAGGAACCATGACCTCCCCAAACAAACAAAGCAAAGAACCAGTGAATGACCCTAACAAAATGGCGATATGTGACCAAGAATTCTAAATAGCAGTTTTAAGGAAACGTAGTGATATCCAGAATAATGCAGAAAACCAATTTATCAAAGAAATTTATCAAAGAAAATTCATGGAGACTGAAATACTAAAAAAACAAACAAACAAACAAAAAATCTTGGCACCGACAAACACATTTGCTGAATGGAAAAATTCAGTAAAGGCGTTTAACAGCAGACTGGATCAAGCAGAGGAAAGAATAAGTAAGCATGAAGACAGGCTGTCTGAAAACAAAAAGAGTTGAAAAAAGAATTTTTAAAAAAACTACAAGATATAGAAAATTACCTCAGAAAACCAAACCTAAGAATTACTGGTGTTTAAGAGGGAGTTGAGCAAGAGCAAGGGGTGGAAAGCTCACTGATAGACATAATAACAAAAGTTTTTCAAAACTTGAGACAAATAAATATCCAGGGCCAAGAAGGTCAGAAAACACCAAACAGATTCATCCCAAAAAATACAACCCCAAGGCATATTATAATCAAACTCTTGAAGGCCAAGGACAAAAAAAAAAAAAAAAAGCAGCTAAAGTAAAGAAGCAAATAACATGTAAAAGAGCTCCACTTTGGTAACAGACTTCTCAAAATAAATCAATATAGACTGGGGGGGGGAGAGAGTAACATTTTTAAAGCACTAAAAGAAAAAAAAACCTACCACCCAAGAATGCTGTATCTAGCAAATTTATCCTTCAAATATGAAGACAAAGTTTTTCCAACACAAACCAAAGCTGAGAGAATTCACCATTATCAGACCTGTCTTATAAGAAATGTTAATGACAGTTCTTCAACATGAAACCAAAAAAACACTAACATGAAAAAAGAAAATATTTGAAGGTATAAAATCCACTGGTAAATTAAGTATGCAGACAAACCCACAGTACTGTAATACTGTCACTGTTGTGTGCAATCCACTCATAACTCTAGGATGAAGCCCAAAAGACAAACCTGTCAAAAACAAAAATAGCTACAGCAAGGTTAAGAGAAAGATAATATAAAAGTATGGAAATTGAGCCAACAGAATGTCAAAAATGCAGGAGGAATGGCATTAAAGTGTAGAGGGGCTTTTTTCCCATTTTGTATGTATCTATTTCTATTCTTTTTTTTTGTGATCTAAGATAAATGATCATCTCGTTAAAATAACTTGTTTTATCTATAAGATACTTTTAGTAAGCTTCATGGCAACTACAATGTAAAAACCTATAATAACACTAAAAATAAAAAGCAAGCTGGGCTTGGTGGCTCAGCTTGTAATCCCACGCTTTGGGAGGCCGAGGTGAGTGGACTGCCTGAGCCTGAGGGTTTGAGACCTGCCTGGGCAATTTGGCAAGACCTCATCTCTACAATAAATCAAAAAATCAGCCGGGCATGGTAGCAGGTGCCTGTAGTTCCAGCTACTTGGAAGGCTGAGGCGGAAGAATCGCCACAGCCCAGCAGGTCGAGGCTGTGGTGGCCGGGAGCAGCTACTGCACTCCAGTCTGGGTGACAGAGTGAGACTCCAACTCCAAAAAAAATAAAATAAAAAGCAATGACTAAAACATACTACCAGAGACACGAAAGAAGACAGGAAGAAAGAGAAGAGTTACAGAACAATCAGAGAACAAGCAACAAGCGGTAGTATTAAAATCTCACTTATCGGCAATAATACTAAACGTAAATGCACTAGATTCTCAAATTAAAAAGCACAGAGTGCCCAAATGGATAAAGAAGTAAGCCACCACTATATGCTGCCTACAAGAAATCCACTTTGCCTATAAGGATAGACACAGACTAAAAGTACAGGGTTGGAAAAAGATATTTCATGCAACTGTAAGCCTTAAAAAAGAGCAAGAGTAGCTCTTAGATAAAATACTACAAACCAAAGACTGTAAAAAGAGACAAAGAAGGTCACTAGGTAATGATAAAGGGCCAATTCGGGAAGAAGATATAACAATTATAAATATCTGTGTCCCAAGCACCAAAGCTCTCAAGTACGTAAAGCAAACATTAACAAATTAAAAAGGAGAAATGAACTACAATACAACCACAGTAGACTGGGCTCCATAGCTCAGCCTGTAATCCCAGCACTTTGGGAGGCAGAGGCAAGAGGAATGCCTGAGCCTGTGGGTTTGAGACCAGCCCCAGCAACTTGACAAGACCTCATCTCTACAATAAATAAAAAAATTAACTGGACATGGTAGCGTGTGCCTGTAGTTTCGGCTATTTGAAAGGCTGAGGCAGAAGGATTGCTGGAGTCCAGCAGGCCGATGCTGGGTTGGCTGTTAGTGTGCCACTGCACTCCAGCCTGGGTGACAGTAACACTCCAACTTAAAAAAATAATAATAATATCACACTAGAAGAATTCAACATCTCAATCTGGAGACAGACTGGTATATTCCAATTCTAATTCTAATGAACAGATCATCCAGTCATAAAATCAACAAAGAAACATCAGAGTTTAACTATACACTAGACCAAATAGGCCTGTCTGACATTTACAGAACATTTACAGAACTGCTGCAGGATATACATTCCCTTCATCAGCACAAGAACATTCTCCAGAATAAACCATACCTTAAGCCACAAAACAAGTGTCAACAAATTTTAAAAAGTAGAAGTGATATAAAGTATCTTTTCTGACCAAAATGGAATAAAACTAGAAATCAATAACAAGAGGAACCTCCAAAAACACACATGGAAATTAAACAATATGCTCCTGAATGATCACTAGGGTCAAGAAAGAAATGAAATGGGAATTAAAAATCAAATGAAAACGAAAGCACAATATACCAAAAATCTATGGGATAACACAAAAGCAGTAGTAAGAAAAAAGTTTATAGCAAAAAAATAGATAGACTTCAAATAACCTAATGATGCACAGCAACAAACTAGAAAAGCAAGAAAAAAAACCCCCCACAAAATTAGAAGAAGGGAAGAAATAGCAAAAATCAGAGCAGATATAAACAAAATTGAAAACAAACTGAAAAAAGGGACCCAGAGAAACTCAGAATAAACTTAGTTCACAATTTGCCTCAACATAACCATTTTTACTTTGACACACTTTGATAGCACAGGTTGCACATCAATAGAAATTCCAACAGGCAGGTTTTAGGAAGCATTCAGGCATTGGCAGCCTATCCCACCCCCTCGGCAAATCTCCAACAGATGCAAGACAAGGACAGAGCCATAGAAATGATAATAGACTAGTTTTTTTTGCCAAAGAGCTTGTGGATTGGAAACCTCTGACAGATCTCTTGCAGGAAAAATTCTTTACCTTGTCTCCTCCCATCTAGCCCACCATTCGAAGGCATGAGATGCTAATGTCTAAGACATCAAGTTCTAAGACTCATGTGACCACAATCAACATCAAAGATCCACAGCCCTGGACATTCCTTTTGGCCCAGACCTCTGTGGGCCCAAACCCCCCTTATCCAAAGGCTCTAAAATATACCCAGGCCTTGGCCCTTCAATGCCACACTCGCCTCTGAATGTCAGCCCCCTTTCTTATCTGTGAAAGGTGGATAATAAAGTTTACTTCCTTCTACTTCTTACTTGTTTGCAATCTTGCATTATTCCCATGGTACTGGCACCGGCCCACCTTGCCTCAGTTTACCCTTTCACAAACAAAAAAACCCAGAAGATCAATGACACAAAAAGCTGGTTTATCAAAAGACAAACAAAATTGATAGACCTTTAGGTACACTAGTTAGAAAAAAAAAAGGAGGGAGACCAAAAAAAAAAAAAAAAAAAAATAGAAATGAAAAAGGAAATATAACAGCTGAAACCACAAAAACACAAAGATTCTTTAGATATTATTATGAATGACTAACTACACACCAACAAATTTGAAAAAACAGAAGAAATGGATGAATTTCTGGACGTACACAGCCCACCAAGATTTAACCATGACGAAACAAATAATCTCAACAAACCAATAATGAGATTGAAGCCATAATTTAAAAAATCTCCAATCAAAGAAAAGCTGACACCAGCTGTGCTGGTTCATGCCAGTAATCCCAGCACTTTGGGAAGCCAAGGCAAGAGGACTGTTTAGCCCAGAAGTTTGAGACCAGCCTGGACAACATAGCCAGACCTCGTCTCTACATAAAAATTTTAAAAATAGCCAGGCATAGTGGCATGTGCCTGTAGTCCCAGCTACTAGGAAGGCTGAGGCAGGAGGATCGCAAGGGTCCAGGTGGCTGTGGTGAGTATGATAACACCACTGCATTCCAGTTTGGGTTACAGAGTGGGAGGGGGAGGAGAAGGGGAAGGAAAAGAGAAGGGAAAAGCCGAGCCCAGGACCTGATAGCTTCACCTGAGAATTACACTAAATATTTAAAGAAGAACTAAATGTTTAGAACACATAAAAAAAAAAGTGAAAACGCAGGAATCCTTCCAAACTCATTCAACAAAGGCAGTATTAACCTGATACTAAAGCCAGATAAGAACACAATAATAAAACTACAGTCCAATAATCATGATAAACACAGATGCAAAAACCATCAGCAAAATGAATTCAACAACACATTAAAAAGATCATTTACCATGATCAAGTGGGATTCAGCCCAGGTATGCAAGGATGGTTCAACAAATGCAAATCAATAAATGTAATACATTACATTAACAGAACCAAGAACAGAAACCATAGACCTTTTTAATACACGTTGAAAACATATTAAATAAAGTGCAACACTACATTAAGATAAAAATCCTCAACAAACTGGATATAGAAGGAACATATTTCAAAATAATAAAGGCTGAATAGGACAAACCCACAGCTAAAATCACAATGAAAAGGGGAAAATAGGAAGCTTTTCATCTAGGTCTGGAACAAGACAGGATGCTCACTTTCACCACTTTTAATCACTATAATATTGAAAGTCCTGGCCAGATCCATCAGACAAGAGAAAGAAATAAAGGGCACCAAAACTGAAAAGGGGAGGACAAATTACCCTTGTTCATAGACCATAATCTTCTATGTAAAAAAAATGAAGACTCCACCAAAAAAACCTGTTAGAACTGATAAATTCAGTAGTTACAATATACAAAATAAACATATTAAAATCAGTACAGCATTTATATTCACCAATAGCAAACAATCTGAAAAAGAAGGCAAGAATGTAATCCCATTTACAATAGCTACAAAGAATATAAAATGCCTAGGAATCAATTTAACCAAAAAAATGAAACATCAATAAAAGGAAAACTAGTAAGCACTGATGAAAGAAATTATAGAGGATACACACAAAAAAGAAAGATATTCCATGCTCATGGATTACAAGAATTAACACTGTTAAAAAAACGAGACGATTGCCTGAGTCCAGGGGCTCGAGATCAGCCCGGCCAACTTGGTGAGACCTCATCTCTACAATAAAACAAAAAATTAGCCAGGTGTGGAGGCATGTGCCTGTGGTTCCAGCTACCTGGAAAGCTGAAACTGAAGGATCACCTGAGCCCAGCAGGTCGAAGTTGTGGTGGCCATGAGCGTGCCACTGCACTCTAGCTTGGAGACAGAGTGAGACTCCTACTCAAAAAATAAAAATAAAAAACTAAAAAGAAAATACTCTTCAAAGCAGTTTATAGAGTCAATGCAATCCCTATCAAAATACCAATGCCATTCTTCACAGAAATTTTTTTGAATCCTTATTATTTTTATAGAAACAGAAACAATCTCAAATAGTCAAAGGAACCCTGAACAAAATGAACAAATATGAAAGCATCACACTATCTCACTTCAAAATATACCACAAAAATTGGCTGGGCATGGTGGCTCACACCTATATAGTCCCAGCACTTAGGAGGCCGAGGTAAGAGGATTGCTTGAGCCAGGAATTCAAAATCAGCCTGGGCAACATAACATCTCTAAAAACAAAACAAAAAGTCAAAATATACAACAAAGCTAATAACGAAATCAGCATGGTACTATCAGAAAAATTGATGCATTGAGATCAATGAAACAGAATACAGAACCCAGATATAAATCCACAAATTTAGAGCCAACTCATTTTGACAAAGGTGCTAAGAACATACAATGGGGAAAAGACAGTATCTTCAATAAATAGTACTAGGAAAACCAGAGAGCCACATGCAGAATAATGAATTAGATTCCTACCTCTCTCCACATACAAAAATCAAATAAAAATGGACTAAAGATTTAAATCTAAGACCTGAACCTATGAAACCACTAGAAGAAAATATTGAGAAAATGCTCCAGAACATTTATCTGACCAAAAATTTTTTGTGTAAGACCCCAAAAGCAAAGGAAATCAAAGCCAAAATAGACAAGCAGAACTGTATCAAGCTAAAAATCTTCTACACAACAAAGAAAGTAATCAACAAAGTAAAGAGATAATTTCCACAGAGTGGGAGAAAATATTTATAAACTATGTCCCTGATAAGGGATTAGTAATCAGAATATGTAAGAAAGTCAAACAGCTCAACAGCAAAAAATAATAATAATCTTATTTTTTAAAAGGGTAAAAGATCTGAATTGACATTTCTCAAAAGAAGAAATACAAATGGCCAACAGGCATAAGAAAAATGCTTGATATCACGGTTCATCATTAAATGCAAATCAAAACCACAATGATATATTATCTATATATATAATCTTACCACAGTAAGGGGTAATGGCTATTATGAAAAAGACAAAAAATAATAAATGCTGGTGAGGATGTGGAGAAAGGGTAACCTTTACAAAATGTTGGTGGGAATGTAAATTAACATAGCCACTATGGAAAACTGAATAAAGGCCCTCAAAAAACTAAAAACTAAGAACTATAAGAACTACCAAATGAACCAGCAATTCCACTATTGGGTACATATACAAAGAAAATAAATCAATATATTGAGGAGATATCTGCACTCCCTTGTTTATTGATTGCAGCACTATTCGCAATAGCCACAATATGGAACGAACCTAAGTGACCATCAACAGATGAAAACGCAAAGAAAATGTAGTATATATATACACAATGGAATATTATGGATGGAGCTGGAGGCCATGAAGTTAAGTGAAATAATCTAAGCACAGAAAGACATATACTGCATGTTCTCACTCCTATGTGGGAGCTAACAAAATGGATGAAGATAGAGAATAGGTCAGTGGTTACAAGAGACCTAGAAGGGTATGGGGAAAGGGAAAATTATGAGAGGTTGATTAATAGGTACAAACATTTGATAAAAATAAATAAGACCTAGCACTGGATAAAGCAGTAGTGTGGCCACAGCTTACCACAATCTATTGTATATTTCAAAATAGCTGGAAGAGAATAACTCCAAAGTTTCTAGCATAAAGAAAAGACAAATATTTAAGGTGATGGACAACCCAATTACACTGATTTAATCTTTACAAACTAAATGAATGTATTAAATGATCACATGTACCCTTAAAAAACGTTCAGCAATTATGTATCAATCTGAAAAGGTAAGGCCAGGCATGGTGGCCCATACTCGTAACCCCAGCACTTTGAGAAGCCAAGATGGGAAAATTGCTTGAACCCAGGCATTCGAGACAAGCCTAGGCAGCATAGCAAGACCTCGGATCTACAAAAAATTAAACATTAGCCAGGTGTGGTGGTGCACACCTGTAGCTTTAGCTACTCAATAGACTGAGGCAGAAGGATCGCCTGAGCCTAGGAGTTTGAGGCTGCGGTGAGCTGTGAGTATACCACTGAACTCCAGCCTGGGCAACAAACTGAGACCACAACAGGAAGGAGGGAAGGGAAGGAAGGAGGGAGGGAGGGAAGGAGGGAGGGAAAAAAAAGAAAAAATTTATTTTCAAAGGAGATTTTCTATTCCTGATATAAATTAAAAGTCCACGCAAGGTTTCCCTTAAAACAATTTTTTAAAAATACAATGGCAAAACTATTATTAAAAGTTTAGTTAGATGTCATTGAAGGCATGAGAAATGGGCATGTGTTAAAGGGGTGTTAAAGATATACAAGTATAAAAAAGACTTTTGGTTATCATAAGCAGACAGACTAAAAGAAAATTGGAAATGGTAACAGCTTTCTTACAATATTATGCAGTGCTTCTTAATACTATGCAAGGATACCTCTAAAATATCTTGTCATCACCTAAAATTATATGCCTGTATTACAAGCTTTACACAACACTGTTTAGCTGTGATGAAACCATATTAAAAATATTAATGCAAGTCATTATTGCTAATAAAGATGCTCACGACACAGTAGTAGGTATAAAATAGCATTGCAGTATAATCTTCTTTTATTTTTACTCTTTTATGAAAGGACAATTAAGTGTACTACTTTCAATACAGACAAAGCAGGCCTCAGATTCATAGCCATCAACAATTACATCTAGCTTGAATTTCAATAACGCTGTACTCACTTCTAGAAGAATATAGCCATAACAACTTTGGTGTGTCTCTGGACTTGAGATTACAGATATTTTTCTCTTTGCTCATCTAAAATTTCCTTTTCTTATATAATAAACGCTCTAATTTTTATATAAAGTAACTACTAACCACTGATTCCTAATTTAATTTTAGCTCGCTAATTATTCTGAGATGAGAAACCAAAGAATAATAAAGGTGCAAGCTCCTTTGTGCCTTAAAAACAGAAAATATACTACTAGTATTACTATAACAATTAATTGACTAATTGCAATGGTGACCAGGAAATTTGCAAAGTAGTAGAGAAATTTTTTAATGGTACTGATGTTAACTATCAAAATATGTGACAAATATGTTATCTACAGAAAACACACAATAAATTTTATACTTATTTGAAAAGAATATTGGTATGTCTTGAATACTTAACAAAGACATCAAATTTATAAATCAGAAATAGGTAATTATTGGTCTTATGGCATATAGAAATATATTACATTAAATTTTTTTCCCCAGTTATTTAGCAATTACCCAGTTATTCCACCTCATGTCTGCTTGAGAAACAGGTGCAAGACCGGTTGTCTCTACTTAAACATTATTAAGCATCTGGAATGCATTTAAACTACTTTGGAGGATAGCAACTTCATTCTTAAAAATAAACCAACTGAAATACTACTAAATGTATTATCTGTAAATGAAACCTAGATATATCTTTTAAAAAGAAAAATCCCTCAGAGAGACTACAATGCTAGATAAATATTAATAAGGACATTCTCAATTCAATTCTCAATATGCTCAATTTCAGAAACTTTTTATAATCCCATGTTGTCTACACTAAAAAATAGCAAAATACATCAAAGATGAAGATTCTGTTTAAGTTTTCAACTATACTAGGTTACACATAATTTATATTTAATACTTATTCAGACGTGCCAGCACACTTTTAAAAAACTAAAACTGTGCGTTATAAAAAGTTTGATTTTTAAAGATCTCTGAGACAACAGTATCTATTACTAAATGAACTCAAATGGAAAAGATAACAGATAGATGCGGGCAAAAAGTGGAATTGTTCTATTATACTACTTAGAATGAATCACTTTTAAGGGTATTAAATTGTTTTAGGCCTAAGTTACTTTTCATATAACATCATATTATTTTTCTCAGGCCAGTTAACCAGAAGGTAAGCACCAGGAAGGCAAGGACTTTTGTTTTGTTCACTGCTATATTTGTTCAATCCCTAGAATAAATTACATGGTGGGGGAAAAAAAAAGATAATTTTTCTTTTTCAGAAAAGTCACCACTAAGCAATAATTTTAAGTATGGCTTCAAAGAACCTGAAAACTAGGAAGATATGAATTATAACTAATTCTATTATATTAAAGCGTTCCATGGTTTTAAAATTAGCAATTTTCTAGTTACTTATTAAACAAATTAAAATACAAAAATACCCTGTTTACAAAAATCTCCCTTCTCCACCAAAAAAAATAATCGAAACAAAAATTATCAGAATATAACATCTACAATAACTTTTTAGCAAGAGTTTTGTTTGGTAAAAAATGTGAGAAGGAACAAAATCATAGCATAGATCCAATCTCTTAGAGTTATGTAAGATATTTTTACTTTACATCTGAAAAAGGCAAGTAGCAGATGAGGAAAAAAAAAAAAACCTCTCGTCCATTAGGTAATCATCTGATACTGTAATAATGCACTTTAAATCTCTGAGAAAACATTTATTCTAAAACATGATGAAAATTTAGACTACAGCCATCTGTGTTTGTCATTTAGAAGCCAATTACAAAAATGTTAACATATGCAGTCACAGAAATAGTTACAAGATTTATTGAATGATATTATGCCCATACACACTTTTCTTTCAAAGCTGTTTCATATCCCAAGCAAATGTCTTACCCTGACCAAAACGTGAGTAAATAACTGAACGTAAATAATTTATTCTTGAAATTCAAGATTTTTAAATTTATAAATGATCACTCTCAATGCAACAATAAATTTTCAAAACACTGTATTTTTTTTTAAAAGCCAACTTTTTATTATATCAATGCAAAAAAAATGACTATTTGGAATTTGTTTAGTTTCTTGAGTGTTCACTGAGTATTTGCCATGTGCCAGGCGCTTTGCAAGACATGAGTCAAAATATGTGATCCTAACAGTAGGTTATTTTTGCCTACTATTATTTAATAATATCAGCCTATTATCTCATCAAGTTGTAAGAAATAAATAAGATGAAAGTTAGTGTACAATTTCATAAACTCATCAGTCCTGTATATATTTAAGGAGGTGGTATGAGAACTTCTCTTGTCCTGATTTTCTTCTCATAGAAGACTTTCCAAAATAGGCGGTTGTAGAGTTTATACCTGGGAAGAAAATAACTTGGCATGTCAGGCAGAAAGTAGTTTATATACTCAACAAATATTTAGTGACTATCTGTCATGTGTCTAATCCCAGGCTAAGGTAGGGCATGTAGATGTAGTGATGAATAAAGAGGGATACAACTCTGCTCCTATGAATTGTAACCTGAGTGGAAAAACAAATTAAATAAAAAAACAGAAAAATAACACTTCTAGCAATAAAAAGTGCTTTGAAGAAAAGCACAGGAGAGCCTATAACAGAAAAGACTTAATTTGGATGGGATATGTAAGGAGAGGTCAGGAAATATTGAAAAAAGAATGTGAAGTTGAGATTTAAAGATATATATGAGCTACTTGCCCAAGATCATAAGCAGTTAGCAACAAAGTAGAACAGAACAAGAATACTGACTCCAAACCCAACTTTCCATTACACCAGTTTGCTTTTCATGTACTTTCAGCTGCCTTCCTTCTTTTGTCATTATACCTCACAATTCTAGAACACCAACCTTAAAGACATGAACAAGTGAAATCACTAAATTGACAAGTGTTCTTTTGACAAGACTGGAGATAAAATAAAAATAAACACAACAACAAACATATACTCAAAAGAGAATGGTACAAAATATTATTTAAATGTGTTATCTAGTCTTTCCAGTGTTTAAAAATAGCTGTAAGTAGAGCTATTTTCTATGTTTTTGGTGTAGAAGAGCTAAGAAATGCAAAATAATTCTAATTACAATGACTATTTGAACTTAGTCCTACCTTTAAACCTTTTTAACAAAGCCTCCAACAACCACTGGGGAGAAGAGAACATATTCAGTAAACGGTGCTGGGAAAACTGTCTGACCACATGCAGAAGATTGAAACAGGACCCCTAGCTATCACCATACACAATAATCAACTCTAAATGGATCAAAGGTTTTAAACATAAAACCTCAAACTATAAGAACCTTAGAAAATGCAGGAGATCCCTTATGGAAATTGGAACTGGCAACCAATTCCTGATCAAAACCCTAAGTGCCCATGCCATAAGAGATAAGAAAGACAAATGGGACATAATCAAACTGAAAAGCTTCTGCAAAGCAAAAGAAACCATCAAGAAAGTGGGGAGACAGCCCACAGAATGGGAAAAAACATTTGCCAACTGTATATCTGACAAAGGCCTAACATTCAGAATCTACAAGGAACTCAAGTGTGCTAAAAGGAAAAAAACAAACAGCTCCATTAAAAAGTTGGCAAAAGCGGGCGTGGTAGCGCGCGCCTGTAATTCCGGCTACTCGGAAGGCTGAGGCGGAAGGATCGCCGGAGCGCAGCAGGTGGAGGCTGCGGTGGCCAGGAGCAGCCACTGCACTCCAGTCTGGGCGACAGAGTGAGACTCCAACTCAAAAAAAAAAAAAAAAAAAGTGGGCAAAAGACATGAATAGATACTTCTCAAAAGAAGATACACGAGCAGTCAACAGACACATGAAAAAGTGCTCAGCCTCACTAATCATCAGAGAAATGCAAATCAAAACCACACTAAGATACCACCTAACCCCAGTAAGAATGGCCATCATTTATTAAATTATTCTACCAAAAACGATACCTGCACATGTGTTTATTGCAGCACTATTCACAGTAGCAAAAACAGGTATCTAACCATCCTGCCCATTGAACTGGCCTGATTTTAAAAAATGGAATATTATGCAGCCACAAAAAAGGACAAACAAATGGACTTTGCAGCAACTTAGATGGATTTAGAGTCTATCACACTCAATGATCTATTACAGAAACAGAGTACCACATGTTCTCACTCATAAGTGGACCCTGAACAATTACCACAATACTTTAAGAAAGGGATTGGCAGTAACGGGATACTACCAGGGTGGGGACTGCAGGGGGGCGGGTGGAGGGGAAACAGCATGAGTCGGGGTACCTGATCTCAAACCATGCAAAATGGAGACCAAAGGGAGTCCCAAATTTTACCTGTATGATGACCACTTATATACCTAATCCTGAATTACACCCCCATTTAAAATAAAAAATAAATAGAAGTTTTAAAATATTTTTTAATGAATGATAAACAAGAATTATATACAAACCATTACAAGCAAACTCCAGTGGCCTAACTATGGAATAAAAAGATTGTAACAGACCATTTGTTCAGAGGTGAAGCAGGGCAAATGAAACTAAAAGCAAAAGCAACACATTTAGGATGCTCTGGAGTATGTTTTCCAAAAATATTACAAAGATAAAACCACTGGAAAATAACAGTCCCGAACCGACCTGAGGAAATCAAAAATGGAAAGGTCACAAAACTTTACATTATTGAGTTCCAGTCCTATTAAAATCCTATAATTTCCTTCAGTGCAATGATGATTCTTTTAAGAAAACAATGGGTCTTTGAAGATCTTTGTGTCTAAGACAAAAACTAATTCTGCAGTTTAAGGAACCATCTTAATTTTGCATATTTAAACACAATTTAATTGCCTGGCACATAGTAGGTACAAAAAAAAGCTACTTAACCTCCTCCAAACTCCGTCTCTTCAAATGTATAATAAGGAGACACATTAGAAGGATCTTTTTCAGCCTGTAATCCCAGCACTTTGGGAGGCTGAGGCGAGTGGATTGCCTGAGCCCGAGGGTTCAAGACTTGCCCGGGCAACTTGGTGAGATCTCGTCTCTACAATAACTCAAAAACTAAACCAGGCATGGTAGCACGCGCCTGTAGTTCCGACTACTTCAAAGGCTGAGGTGAAAGGATCGCCGGAGCCCAACAGGTCGAGGCTGCTCCGGAGGCCGGGAGCTTGCAACTGCACTCCAGACTGGGTGATAGAGTGAGACTCCAACTCAAAAAAAAAAAAAAAATTTCTTCCAGTTTTTAGGACTTTCAGTTTTCACAACTGAACCCGAAGAAATACAGAAGATTATCAAGTTTCCTATGCAAACTTGATAACCTAAATGAAATGGAGAACTTTCTGACATCATACAGTCTCCCAATGTTGAAACAAGACACTGAGACACTAAATAGATCACTAACAACCCAGGAAATTGACTCTGTCATAAGAAAACTACTACCAAAAAAGCCCTGGACCGGAAGGCTTTCCAGTAGAATTCTACAAAACGAACAAGAAGGAGTTGATTTCAATCCTACTGAAAGTATTGCAGGAAGCCAGGCATGGTGGCTCAAACTTGTACACCAGCAATTTGGGAGGTCGAGGCAAGAGGACAGCCTGAGCCCACAGGTTCAAGACCAGCCTGGATAACATGGTTAAGACCTTGTCTAACAATAAATCAAAAATAATTAGCCAGACGTGGTAGACCATAATTACAGTTGAGGCTACTTGGAAGGCTGAGGCGGAAGGATTACTGGAGCCCAGCAGGTCGATACTGGGGTAGCTGTGAGTGTGCCACCTCACTCCAAACTGAATGACGGAGTAAGAATCCAACTAAAAAAAAAAAGTATTCCAGGCAATTGAGAAAGATGGAATTCTCCCCAAATCATTTTACGAAGCTAACATCACACTGGTACTCAAACCGGGTAAAGATCCAACAAAAAAAGAGAACTACAGGCCAATATATCTTATGAACATAGATGTAAAAATCCTCAACAAGATTCTAACAAATCAGATTTAACAACACATCTCAAAAATCACCCACCATGACCAAGTAGGCTTCATTCCTAGAATACAAGGCTGGTTCAACAGCCACAAGACCATAAATGTAATTAAACACATCAACAGATGTAAAAACAAGAACCACATGATTATATCATTAGACACAGAAAAAGCTTTTGAAAAAAAACCAGCATCCCTTCTTGATAAAAACCCTCAAAACCCTATATATAGAAGAAACATACCTCATGCCATCTACAACAAACCCACAGCTAGCATATTGCTAAGCAGATAGAAACTGGAAATATTTCCCTTGAAAACCGAAACAAGTCAAGGCTGCCCATTTTCACCTCTCTTGTTCAATGTTGTGTTAGAAGTTCTAGCTGGAGCAATTAGACAAGAAAAGGAAATCAGGGATATCCAAATAGGAAAAGAGGAAGTTAAGTTATCCCTCTTTGCTGACGATATAATCCTATACCTCGAAAATACAAGAGAACCTGTCAAAAACCTCCTTGCACTGATAAAGGACTTTGGCAAAGTCTTGGGGTACAAAATAAATCTGCAAAAGACAGTTGCATTCTTATACACCAACAACAAGCAGGCAGAGAACCAAATAAAAAGCACAATCCCATTCACAACAGCCACCAAAAAAATGAAACACCTCGGTATCTTCCTAACCAGAGAAGTGAAAGACCTTTACAATGAGAACTACAAAACACTGCTCAAAGAAATCCAAGAAGACGCAAACAAATGAAAAAATATTCCATGCTTATGGATAGGAAGAATCACCATTGTTAAGATGTTCATCCTACCAAAGGTAATCTACAGATTCAACAAGATACCCAATAAATTACCAACATCATTCTTCTCAGACCTAGAAATGACAACAGAGAGATTAATATGGAAACATAAAGGACCACAAATAGCCAAAACAATCCTTAGCAAAAGAAAAAAGGCAGGAGGTATCACACTTCCAGAATTCAAACTTTACTATAAGGGAATAATAATCAAAACAGCCTGTTATTGGTACAATAGGCATATGGACCAATGGAACACAACAAAGATTCCAGAAGCAAAGCCTCAATTTCTCTACCAATTCATCTTTGACAAAGCCTCCAATAACACTCACTGGGGAGAGGAGAACCTATTCGGTAAACGGTGCTGGGAAAACCGGCTGACCACATGTAGAAGATTGAAACAGAACCACTACCTATCACCATACACAAAAATTAACTCTAAATGGATCAAAGACCTAAACATAAAATCTTAAACTACAAGAATCTTAGAAAATGCAGGAGAGACCCTTATGGAAATTGGAACAGGCAACTAATTCCTGATCCCCTGATACCCGAGTGACCATGCCATAAGAGATAAGATAGACAAGTGGGACCTCATCAAACTGACAACCTTCTGCAAAGCAAAAGAAACCATCAAGAGAGTGGGGAGACAGCCCACAGAATGGGGAAAAAATATTTACCAACTGTATATCTGACAAAGGTCTAACATCTAGGATCTACAAGGAACTCAAAGGTTCTGAAAAGAAAAAACCAAACAGCACCATTAAAAAGTGGGCAAGGACAACTCCCTCGGGTCCCCTCCCACTGTGGAAGCTTTTCTGTCCTCTCAATAAATCCTGCTTTAACAACAACAACAACAAAGGGCAAAAGACATAAACAGACACTTCTCAAAAGAAGATATAGGGGCAGTCAACAGACACATGAAAAAGTGCTCAGCCTCACTCATCATCAGAGAAATGCAAATCAAAACCACACTGAGATACCACCTAACCCCAGTAAGAATGGCCAACATTAATAAAACAAACAACAACAGATGATGGCAAGGATGCCGAGAAAAAGGAACGCTTCTAGTGGGAATGTAAACTAGTACAACTTCTTTGGAAAACAGTGTGGTGATTTCTGAAAGAACTAGAAATTGACCTTCCATATGACTCAGCAATCCCACTACTGAGAATATACCCAGAGGAACCCAAATCATTCTACAAAAAAAGATACCTACATACGCATGTTTGTTGCAGCTCTAATCACAATAGCAAAATCATGGAACCAACCGTGCTGCCCATCGAAGTTGGACTGGATAAAAAAAATTGGTACATATACACAATGGAATATTATATAGCTATAAAGAAGGACAAGCATATGGACTTCACAGCAACTTGGATGGATTTAGAGTCGATCACACTCAGTGATCTATCACAGAGAAAAAGAACAGAGTACTATATGTTCTCACTCATAAGCAGATCTTAAACAATTATCATAATACTATAAGAAAGGGATTGGTGGCACACCTCATCAACAAGGGTACCTGCATAATGAGCATTTGTATACCTAATGCTGAATTGCACCCCACATCTTTAAAATTAAAAAATAAATAAAATATGCAATTAATAAACAACAACAAAAAGGATTTTCCTAATAGAAATTTTTAATTGTTCCCTTTCCTTTCGCCTATCTGTACCCTCAATTATAAAGGCGAAAAATTAGAATACTACATTATAAGAAAAAATTAATTGCTCCTCAGGAGAACACCTCAGTAAACAGTATCTATTACTATAATAACTGATCCCAACTGAAAAAAGATAATAACATAGAATAAAGAGTAGAATAATTCCATTATAATTTTAGAATGAATCACTTCTAAGTAGATGAAATTAGGAAAACATTATTTTAGATTCATGCTACTGATTATATGAAGTCATATTATTTCAGAACAATTAGAAAGTAACTCCAAGAGAACAGGAATTTTTAATCAAAATAAAAGCTTATACACTCAATTCCTAGAACAGTGACTGCACATAGATTCTTTTGTTTTTTAAGTTGTAGTCTCACTCTGTCACCCAGACTGGAGTGCAGTGGCCGCTCCCGGCC